>NC_034193.2:52166667-52171690 GCF_002021735.2 Oncorhynchus kisutch | reverse complement strand
AAACAACAGACCTGACTAGAAGCCAAGAAACACACAACGCAAACAAAAAGTATGAACGAAAAGAGAGAAAGAGAAATGAGAAAATCATATTTGAAAAAATCAAAAACGTCATCATCCAATCCGTAAAAGTAGAACGTTGTATATTATTTTCTATAAAAACCAAATGCACTGATCTTAGGGGGCAAGCAGGCCACAAGGTATGGAGGTACTGGCATCCAACAGACAGACGAAAACACACACTGCACTCCTCAACCGCACACACACACAGGAAGATGGCACGCCTCGCCACTAAGTGATTGCTGAGATTGGTCATGAGGTGTTCAGCATTCTGAACTGTCTACTCTACTGTCTACCCTAACCTCAGAATCTCTTGTGCGATGAGGTGCACTACTGTTGTGTGGCACAGGTTGGCATGCAAAGCAGTAGTGGGAGGAAGACGAGGAGGAAGACAAGAAAGAGGAAGATAGCATGCAGACAGATCCAGCTTCAATGCAGGCAATGGCATGGCAACACTATTGCAACTACCTTCTGTTTAGCAGGGGCTGAAGAGTACAGCGTCAGTGTAAGATGCTACAGCTGCATGCAGACCAGTGTTAGAGTATCCCTCTATCTGGTCAAGCAGAACAGAAGCCGTGGCTAGCATTCACACGTCCTTCTGGCAGCACTACGGTCAATGTGTGAGTGTCCGTGTGTGTGTGAGTGACAAATCTATGCAGAACATAACAGTCACCAATTCATGTGCATTTGTGTCCATGATTGTGTGTGTGTGCGTGGTTGTGTGATTCTATTTGTATGTGTGTGTATGTACCCTTTATCCATGAACTGACCAATAGTGTGCCAGAAGGAGCGGATCTTTCAAAAGCTGCCGAGATGAAGCCCACTGGAGTCATCAGGCACACACACCATTCAACCGCCAATCAGAAGTGCATGCACTTGGGTCAGAGGTCAGGGGTTAAAAGCAGCTAAGCCCAGAAGGTTGGGGGTGAAGGGTCAGGGAAGTCAGGAGGAGGGCGGGGCCACACATTGGCCAACGGGGATGCGTGTAGGTCTGAGAGATAAATTACAAACCAACCTCCTACATGTGGCAGGTAGATGTAGAAGGATGGATGGAAGGAAGGAGGGAGCAGGATGGATACAGTGAGTGTCAGCGAGAGGAGTCGGTGGTGGTTTGGTGATGATTTGGTGTTTTTTTTTAGGGGCACGGCAACAGCACACCATCACACAACAGCACACCACACAGTCGGCGTCATGGATTGCATGGGACAACATGGGAGGGGATTCATAGTGCATTTCGATTGGATGGATTTATCATAAGTAGGAAGTAGTAGTGGGGGCGTCGGACGCCAACAAAGCAGAGAGGTTGGTTTTTAAAGAAAGCATGTAAAAAGATAGAACAGGAAAAGGAATCATTATGAAGGTAGTTACAACATAGTTACAACATAGTTACAACATAGTTACAACCATAGAAATGTAGTCTTTCTATAGTTACAAGGCCACAGAACCTTTGGAAGCACATTCATGCTCAAAAACACATTTTATATTTGTTTTTTTTGGCATGAATCTGCTTCCATCCAAAACATCAGTCAACAACAACACAATATTAGTGGTTTTTGTTTCAGGCTATCCTCGTGGTGACATTAGGTAAAGATCTACAGATGGAATCCGCATTAGGGGGAAACAGCGCCACCGTCTGCCCCACGGTCGTTGTTATTGATGTAGTTGTGTTGGATGAAGCAAGGTGGAGAGAACTGGGGAAGCGACACGCATCGAGGTCAAACAGTTTGCGGTACATAAACGCTGTACTTCTGTCGCACAAACAAAGACTTGTCGGTTGTTGGCAGTCATTTCTTAGCAAACGGACGGTTCCACCAATTAACACAACCAGCTGTAAAGCATTCAGTCAGTGAGATCCTGTAGGACCTGCTGTAGGATGTGACTACGGGGAGAGTCTGAAACAGTCAGTGAGATGCGTGTAGGACCTGCTGTAGAAGGTGACTACGGGGAGAGTCTGAAAAAGTCAGTGAGATCCGTAGGACCTGCTGTAGAATGTGACTACGGGGAGAGTCTGAAACAGTCAGTGAGATGCTGTAGGACCTGCTGTAGAAGGTGACTACGGGGAGAGTCTGAAACAGTCAGTGAGATCCTCTAGGACCTGCTGTAGAATGTGACTACGGGGAGAGTCTGAAACAGTCAGTGAGATCCTGTAGGACCTGCTGTAGAATGTGACTACGGGGAGAGGTCTGAAACAGTCAGTGAGATCCTGTAGGACCTGCTGTAGAATGTGACTACGGGGAGAGTCTGAAACAGTCAGTGAGATCCTGTAGGACCTGCTGTAGAATGTGACTACGGGGAGAGTCTGAAACAAAAGTGGCCATAACATGTAAACTACATCAGGAATTCTTACCACTAGCCATCCTACTACACACAGCGAAACATCTATCATATACAACACAGGATGAAGCACAATTACAAACACAAATATGTGGGAATAGACACAGACAAGACTTGACAACACAACAACACACACATAACATTGGGTTGGATGGCAATTTGACCTACTATCCACCAAAATAATATCTTTCAGCTCATTGTAAAGACAGTGGGTGTGTCCCAACAACCTCTAGCTCCTCCTACTAGGAAGCACGAGCCCACTATTCCCCACAATAGTAAAAGCATCAGATCTGTGTATGGATAAATTCAAGGGAGTGTCCACCAATGAAATCCATGAAGGGAAGTGAACAAGTGCACACTTCGGGAGAAAGGAGAGAGTATTGTGACACACCCAGTATCTTATTATAAATCATAGATCAGTAGTAGACATTTACAGGTGTGTATGTGGTAGACACATGTACATACCACCACACCCAGTATCTTATTAATAAATCATAGATCAGTAGTAGACATTTACAGGTGTGTATGTGGTAGACACATGTACATACCACCACACCCAGTATCTTATTAATAAATCATAGATCAGTAGTAGACATTTACAGGTGTGTATGTGGTAGACACATGTACATACCACCACATACTTACTAATTCCCATCCCACTGCTAATTAAAACCACACACATAGCCTATAGTACTATGCCCCAAGACGCACTTACCCAAAATTCTGTCACCAGGATATCAGTGAAGCTTCCGAGCACGGAGACAAAATCAAAAATGTTCCAAGCGTCTTTAAAATAATTCTGTTAGGGCACAGGAAGAGAAGACATATTTTAGCCAATCAGAGAGCAGAGAGACAGAGAAGTAACCAATCACATTTATCTGACATTGGACATGGACAGGAATGAATTTCGCACCAGTCAATCAAATTATTGTTACCGTGGTGACGGGGGGGGGGGGGAACAAGAGACATAAACTAATAGCAGTGCAGAGAGACAGGGTGGTAACCAATCACATTGCTCCTAATGGAGGACAGCGACAGGAAGGAATATGCACTAGCCAATCACATTATTGTTACCATGGAGGTGCATTAGCCAATCGAGTCGCGTTTAGAGAGTAACTAGGATAACATGCTCCAGTTGTGTCCACTAAAATAACCCGACTTATAAATGAATAATTGGAATAAGAAGCTCTAGCAGATATAGCAGGTCACTCTGGATGGGCGCGTGACAGCGTGTGTCTAGCCTCACCAAAACCCCGAAGGCGATGATCTTGAGAATACACTCCATGAAGAAGAGGGTAGTGAAGACGATGTTGATGTTCTTCAGGACTTTATCATAGGTGTCAGACGCCCCATTATACTGAACACAAACACACACACAGGAGGATGAGCAGTTATGTGGGGTTCATCTCACCCTGAGATTAGAAGTTTTTCAGGAAATACGAACAAGCGTTAGGTGGATGAACACAATATAAAATGCTAAGGGGATGAGTTCCCCAATTTACTAGACAGATGGCTCCTGGTAGCGTTGCGTTAGAATGAGGCCATCTGTCGGAGGACGATATGATCTCACCTTCATCATAAGGACTATAGTATTGAGTGCGATCAGACCCATGATGCTGTACTCGAACGGTGGGGACACCACAAACGACCACATTCGGAACTGGAAGCTCTGCTTGTTCTTGGGCATGTGGCGGGTCAGGGGCTTGGCGTTTATGGCAAAGTCTATACATCCTCTCTGGATGGGGGGACGACAGAGGAGGAGGAGGAGGAAGGAGAAGAAGATTAACAATACTTCATCCATACCAGATGGAAATGTGTCTTCTGCTGTACACAACTCCTCCCTTATATACAAACACACATAATTGTTCCCTCTGCTCTTTTCTCCCCCCTTTCTCCCTGTCTCCATCCCCCCTCATTTCTCTGCTCCCCCGGCTCTCTCTCATCCCTTTCTCTCCTCATTATTTTCACACTGTAATCCTTCATCTTATCTCTTTCTCTCTCCCTCCATCCCTCTCTCACCTCATTCTTTTCCAGACTGTAGTCCTCCATCATCTTATCTCCCTGCTCTCTCTGTCCTCTCTCTGTCCTCTCTCCCTCTCTCCTCTCCCTCTCTCCCTCTCTCCCTCCCTCCCTCCCTCCCTCCCTCCCTCCCTCCCTCCTCCCTCCCTCCCTCCCTCCCTCCCTCCCTCCCTCCCTCCCTCCCTCCCCTCCCTACCTACCACCCTCCATCCCTCTCTCACCTCATTCTTTCCAGACTGTAGTCCTCCATCATCTTATCCCCCTGTTCTTGGAAGGTGATGATGATGAGAGCAACAAAGATATTGACGAAGAAGAAGGGGAAGACAACGAAGTACACCACGTAAAAGATGGACATCTCCATCCGGTAGCCCGGACTGGGACCCTGATTCTCATAGGTCGCATCTACCGAATGCTTTAACACCCTGCGGGAGAGAGACAGAGATTAGGGTATACAGTATAGAGATTGAGATTGAGGCATGTGTAGAAAAGAGGGGGTGTGTGTGGTACGCACTGCGGCCAGCCCTCTCCAGTGGACACAGTGAAGAGGGTGAGCAGGGCCCAAGGCACGTTGTCGTAGTGGAAATCGTACTTCTTCCACTCCCGCTTCTCAGCT
>NC_034193.2:52149167-52161667 GCF_002021735.2 Oncorhynchus kisutch | reverse complement strand
GACCAGGCCTAGGGCTCTATAGAGGGAATAGAGTGCTATTTCAGATGCAGCCTGTTGTGGTAAATGACCAACGACATCCTGTGTTTTTATGTGCCTACTTCCTGTTATTCATAACAATAGGGGGCTGTAGATCCCATGATTTGTACTGCCTATAAAACAATATCAGGGAAAGAAAAATCTCCACGTCAAGGGGACCATATCAGAGAGTTGATCTTTACTGTAAGTGGAATGACAGCCATTTTAAAAACAAGGACCGTCGGCTGGAGGACTGCCAAGGAGCAGGAGCAGAGAGTGTGTGTGTGAGAGAGAGGTCTTTCATCAAGCCTTTAACTATGAACTGCAGAGCTCTGCTCTCTCAAATTCTCAAGACAATTCAATTCATTGGTGATTGATTGAGTCTGGTCTTTGGCAACTGTAGTGTGTTGTTTGTGTGTGCTTCGATAATCAATATGCCTTACTCTGCTGATCCTCAATAGACTGAATAGACTAGAGTCCTCTCTATCAGAGCAGTATGAGAGTATTAGAGAAAAGCTCTTCTCGGGATAGGCATTAAGAATTTGCATTTATAGCAACTGTATTATAGACACCTATACAATGATAGCATTAGCTACTATATATAGCATTAGCATGTAGCGTTAGCTACTGTATATAGCATTACCATGTAGCAATAGCTACAGTATATGCGATTAGCATTACCTTTAGCTGCAATACATAGCATGAGCATCAAGCTACTATATAAAACATTAGCATAAGCTATAGTATATAGACCTATACAATGATAGTAAGTAGCATTAGCAAGAAGCAAGAAGCATGTTGCATTAGCTACAGTATATTACAGATACTGGTACAATGATAGCATGTTGCAATTAGCTACAGTATATATCGCACTGTAGACACCTATTAATACAATGATAGCATCTATGTTCATTGGTGAATTGCATCTTTTAGATTTTTAACACTTGCTTTAGCTACATTAAGCAATACACTATGCATCCGGTTTGTACTGCATTGAATCATTTTAGGGGGATATCATGAAGCGTTACAATTGGTTCCTGGAGGTGGAGGGGTTCCGGAATGGTCCACAGGCAGACCAAATGTGGGTGTGACAACAGTGAATGGAGGAAGAGAAGGCAACGAGAAACGGCGAGAATGAGAGCGGAACGACTAGAGGAACAAAGAAAGAAAGAGAGAGAAGCCATTTTGGACCGGACAAAGAGAGAGAGAGAGACAGCAGAGACAGAGAGAGAGAGAGACAGTGAGAGAGAGAGAGAGAGAGAGAGAGAGAGAGAGAGAGAGAGAGAGAGAGAGAGAGAGAGAGACAGTGAGAGAGAGAGAGAGAGAGAGAGAGAGAGAGAGAGACAGTGAGACAGACAGAGACAGAGAGAGAGAGAGACAGAAGAGACAGAAAGAGAGAGAGACAGTGAGACAGACAGAGACAAAGAGAGAGAGAGAGACAGCAGAGACAGAAAGAGAGAGAGACAGTGAGACAGACAGAGACAGTGAGAGAGAGAGAGACAGCAGAGACAGAAAGAGAGAGAGACAGTGAGACAGACAGAGAGAGAGACAGCAGAGACAGAAAGAGAGAGAGACAGTGAGACAGACAGAGAGAGAGACAGCAGAGACAGAAAGAGAGAGAGACAGTGAGACAGACAGAGACAGTGAGAGAGAGAGAGACAGCAGAGACAGAAAGAGAGAGAGACAGTGAGACAGACAGAGAGAGAGACAGCAGAGACAGAAAGAGAGAGAGACAGTGAGACAGACAGAGAGAGAGACAGCAGAGACAGAAAGAGAGAGAGACAGTGAGACAGACAGAGAGAGAGACAGTGAGACAGACAGAGAGAGAGACAGCAGAGACAGTGAGAGAGAGAGAGAGACAGCAGAGACAGTGAGAGAGAGAGAGAGACAGCAGAGACAGAAAGAGAGAGAGACAGTGAGACAGACAGAGAGAGAGACAGCAGAGACAGAAAGAGAGAGAGACAGTGAGACAGACAGAGAGAGAGACAGCAGAGACAGAAAGAGAGAGAGACAGTGAGACAGACAGAGAGAGAGACAGCAGAGACAGAAAGAGAGAGAGACAGTGAGACAGACAGAGAGAGAGACAGCAGAGACAGAAAGAGAGAGAGACAGCAGAGACAGAAAGAGAGAGAGACAGTGAGACAGACAGAGAGAGAGACAGTGAGACAGACAGAGAGAGAGACAGCAGAGACAGAAAGAGAGAGAGACAGTGAGACAGACAGAGACAGAACTTTACTTTACTTTGCGAAGCTCCTGTAGAAATCACCAAGGCAACGACAGCGAGAAAGGGTCAGTGACAGCAACAGAGAGAAAGAACAAAAGATGGAGGGATAGGGAGAAAGAGAGGAAGAAAGACAGAGACACACTTACAGAGATAGAAAACACAGCTAGAGACAGGAAAGGGGGAAGGGGTTTGGAGAAGGAGAAAACACCCATATGAGAGACAGACAGAGAAAATAGGAGAGGAAAGCAAGATGGAGTGCTTTTGGATAGATATAAACCCCAACCCCCTCCCCAACACTCTGACTCCTCCCACCAACTCTGGTTGTTATGACAACAACTGTGATGTCGAAGATGGAATGTTTACATACCTGTTCACAAAAAAATGACACTTACTGATTTCCTTTGATTACCTTAATAATATTGGTAATAGTGCAGATCCATTTCTTTTGATTACATAATACTACTAATAGTGGAGACCTTTCTTTTTTCTTATTACATATACATAGAAAGCCTTACTGAGACTATCTAAACATTACTCAATTCTAACAATTGTAACTAGGTTCTGTTACAAAAGGTGGCGAAGTCTTAAACCTGCCACATGCATTATTACCTATTTACCTGCTATTTACATGACTTACTACATTATTAGTAGTACTACTATTAATACATACAGTGCTACTTACTACTATGAATATTACTAGCATTATATATACTATTATCATTACTTCTACTCACTTACTACCTACACTATTATATTATACCTAGGCTGCAGTCCAAACTCAAAGTAGACAGCCCTCTGCCGTAAACCCTCTGCCCTTGAATGACGTTTTACATCCAAGTGTACCTTAAATGTCACTTGCCCAAGTGAGGGAGAGTGATGATCGGAGAGGCAACGTCCTTGGTGGAAATCTTGAAGTTTAACTTAAAAACAACCTAAAGCGATTAATGAACCTAGTAAGCTAACGTGTCTAGCAAGCACTCCTGTCAGGTAGCTAGCTACAGTTACCTATAACTGGCTAGCTAGTTTTATAGTTAGATAATTTATTCCAATAAATTACAGAATTCCCAAAAATATATTTATGAAGCTATCAACGTTTTTTTTAACCCCCTTTTCTCCCCATTTTCGTGGTTTCCAATTGGTAGTTACAGTCTTGTGCCATCGCTGAAACCCCTGTACGGACTCTGGAGGTCTGAAGTGTCAGCGTGCATTGTGCCTGGCCCCCCACAGAAGTCGCTAGTGTGCGATGGGACAAGAACATCACTGCCGGCCAAACCCTCCCCTAACCCGGACGACGCTGTGCGCCGCCCCATGGGTCTCCAGGTCGCAACCGGCTGCGACAGAGGCTGGACTCAAACCAGGATGCAGTGCCTTAGACCACTGCGCCACTTGGAAGGCGAGCTATCTACGTTTTATAGGCTCCTCACTACGAGACTAAGCCAATTTGCCAACGATAAAATCCGAATTTTGTCTGACCACCAGAGTTTGACATGTGACTACAGTTTGCATTGAATTGTGGGTCATATCAACCCCACAAGTGATCAAAGTTCTTCACTCGCTCCTCCGAGCTAAAGCGAGGGCTGAGGGGGCAAAGTTCTTCACTCGCTCCTCCGAGCTAAAGCGAGGGCTGAGGGGGCAAAGTTCTTCACTCGCTCCTCCGAGCTAAAGCGAGGGCTGAGGGGGCAAAGTTTGGGAGTTGGACCTCCGCTTAAGATGGCAATCAAACTGCATCCGGTTTCGACGGGGATTCTCCAGAGGGAAAGTGGCAGGCGCGAGGGCTGAGGGGGAGTGTTTGGACTGTAGCCCTACTCTCCTGTTGGATCCTCAAAGCCATTCATTGATGGTTAGAGGAATCGGTTCGGCCCTCTACGTATCTCTCTATCCCTGTATTCATTTAACAGCAATACTTATCGATCCTACTCAGCAATTTATTTAGTCAAATAACTAAACACAATATTCCACTAAGTTCTCTCTAAAGAGGTGGAGAAGTCAGGTGGAAAGTCCCTGAAGCCTTTCTTCACAGTAACGGCTGTATTCATTTAACAGTAAAACTGATCTTATCTCTTAATAACCATCAATTAGCCAGGTCTTAACTGAGACAAACATCTCATTAAATCTACTGTTATCTAATGGGCCCCGCAAGGCACGGAGGTACAGTAATACTGTACAACACAGGGCAGGCGTGGGATCTAACAAATGTATTTTGGGGTAGTTTTCTGCTCATTGAGAGAGAACAGTAAATATTGTAGACACCGTAGAACAGTGGATACTGTTCATCTACATACGGTAACCATAAAAACAGACACGCGCACGATACATCTTCACACACATGCATACACACACAGGCGTAAGTACGCACGCATACAAACACACACACACACAGATTCAAATGCATAGTCAAAGTGGCTCGTAAACATGCAGTTCTCGATCATTGTGACAGTCCAGTGTCATTCAATGACGGTGCCAGAAGCGGATTTGTTGAGTCAAAAACCTTAACACGACAGTCTTTTCTCCCCCTATGTGAGACTCAACAAATCAAGGCTCCACAGAAACAAGTGGAGCCCTAACCCTGAGCATCAGGGTAGCCCTGAGCAAATGGAGGAAGTGGACAAGAGGAGGAGTAAAGGAGAAGAGGAAGGGAGTGGGCTGGGAAGGGTGGAGAGGAGGAGGGTTGAAAGGTTGGGGGAGAGGAGAACAGGCCACCAAGGAGGTAAGGAAGACAGAGAGGAGAAAAGGAGGAGTAAGGAGAAATATCACAGGAACAGGAGGGAGAAAGGAGGGAAGCATCCGCTTGGAGGGGAGGGAGGGAGACGTCATGCTGGAGAGGGTGCAGTAGGCCAGTGGAGTGATTTTAAACTCGCAGAGAGAGTCAACAAACCTATCAGTCTCCATAGAAACAGCCACGTTGAGGACCACCAACTATAGGCAGTTCAAACTACTGTCATACACTACAAACATACACACCATACATAACAATATACAGTGGCTTGCGAAAGTATCCACCCCCTTTGGCATTTTTCCTATTTTGTTGCCTTACAACCTGGAATTAAAATAGATTTTAGGGGGGGTTTGTATCATTTGATTTACACAACATGCCTACCACTTTGAAGATGCAACATTTTCATTGTGAAACAAACAAGAAATAAGACAAAAAAAAACAGAAAACTTGACCATGCATAACTATTCACCGCCCCAAAGTCAATACTTTGTAGAGCCACCTTTTGCAGCAATTACAGCTGCAAGTCTCTTGGGGTACGTCTCTGTAAGCTTGGCACATCTAGCCACTGGGATTTTTGCCCATTCTTCAAGGCAAAACTGCTCCAGCTCCTTCAAGTTGGATGGGTTCCGCTGGTGTACAGCAGTCTTTAAGTCATACCACAGATTCTCAACTGGATTGAGGTCTGGGCTTTCACTAGGCCATTCCAAGACATTTAAATGTTTCCCCTTAAACCACTCGTGTTGCTTTATCAGTATGCTTAGGGTCATTGTCCTGCTGGAAGGTGAACCTCCGTCCCAGTCTCAAACCTCTGGAAGACTGAAACAGGCTTCCCTCAAGAATTTCTCTGTATTTACCGCCATCTATCATTCCTTCAATTCAGACCAGTTTCCCTGCCAATGAAAAACATCCCCACAGCATGATGCTGCCACCACCATACTTCATTGTGGGGATGTTGTCCTCGGGGTGATGAGCGGTGTTGGGTTTGTGCCAGACATAGTGTTTTCCATGATGGCCAAAAAGCTCAATTTTTGTCTCATCTGACCAGAGTACCTTCTTCCATATGTTTGGGGAGTCTCCCACATGCCTTTTGGTGAACAACAAACATGTTTGCTTATTTTTTTCTTTAAACAATGGCTTTTTTCTGGACACTCTTCTGTAAAGTCCAGCTCTGTGGAGTGTATGGCTTAAAGTGGTCCTATGGATAGATACTCCAATCTCTGCTGTGGAGCTTTGCAGCTCCTTCAGGGTTATCTTTGGTCTCTTTCTTGCCTCTCTGATTAATACCCTCCTTGCCTGGTCCGTGAGTTTTGGTGGGTGGCCCTCTCTTGGCAGGTTTATTGTGGTGCCATATTCCTTCCATTTGTTAATAATAGATTTAATGGTGTTAAAAGTTTCTGATGTTTTTTTTATAACCCAACCCTGATCTGTACTTCTCCACAACTTTGTCCCTGACCTGTTTAGAGAGCTCCTTGGTCTTCATGGTGCCACTTGCTTGGTGGTGCCCCTTGCTTAGTGGTGTTGCAGACTCTGGAGCCTTTCAGAACAGGTGTATAGATACTGAGATCATGTGACAGATCAAGTGACACTTAGATTGCACACAGGTGAACTTTATTTAACTAATTATATGACTTCTGAAGGTAATTGGTTGCACCAGATCTTATTTAGGGGCTTCATACATTCACGCACCACTTTTCCGATTCTGTTTTTGTTGAATTTTTTGAACTTCACTTGACCAATTTGGACTATTTTGTGTCTGTCCTTTACATGAAATCCAAATACAAATCAATTTAAATTACAGGTTGTAATGCAACAAAATAGGAAAAACACCAAGGGGGTGAATACTTTTGCAAGGCACTGGATATGTACTGATCAATGCTGTGCATATATACACCCTTGTATGTACACCTTCCTCAGTCCTTGTGGTCTCCTAGCGTTGTACTTGTCACACTCTTTCAATGCACATGTACAATTACTGCATGTTACATCATCAATCAAGTTACCCTAGCGACCTTGTTATTGTCACATTCATGCTACATGAACAATCTAGTAACCATAGCAACCTGCAGCTGTCCAGAAACACAAAAGGTCACCTTGGTAGCACCATAGAGATCCAATTAAATTACTAGAGGGGCCATGTCATAAATCCTCAAAGGTCCAGAATGGGGTGAAAATGGAAGCAATATTGGACAGGGAGAACTTCAAACCAGTCTAATTGGAATGACTGGCAGTAGATTCCTGATTTTACTTATGCGGGAAAATACAAGAAAGGCATGTGATATATCAGAAATTGTGTAATATAATTATTGTCAACCTAAAATATTGTCATATAATTACAAAGATAGTTTATAAGGGTTTATACAAATTGTCTGTATTAATAGCCAGTGTTGTAAATTACTTAAGTGAAAATAGTAGTTTTTTGGGGTATTTGTACTTGACTTTTTATATTTTCGACAACTTCACTACATTTCTTATTTTTTAACCCCCTTTTTCTCCCCAATTTCGTGGTATCCAATTGTTAGTCGTTACTGTCTTGTCTCATCGCTACAACTCCCGCACGGACTCGGGAGAGGCGAAGGTCGAGAGCCATGCGTCCTCCGAAACAACAGCGCGCATCCAACCCGGAAGCCAGCCGCACCAATGTGTCGAAGGAAACACCATACACCTAGGGACCTGGTCAGTGTGCACTGCGCCCGGCTCTCCACAGGAGTCGCTGGTGCGCGATGAGACAAGGATATCCCTGCCAGCCAAACCCTCCCTAACCCGGACGACGCTAGGCCAATTGTGCGCCGCCCCATGGGCCTCCCGGTCGCGGCCGTCTGGGACAGATCCTGGACTCGAACCCAGAGTCTCTGGTGGCACAACTTCACTACATTTCTAAATAAAAAAATGTACTTTTCTAGCCATACATTTTCCCTGACATGCAAAATTACAGGAAAATGGTCCAATTTACACACTTATCAAGAGAACATCCCTGGTCATCCCTACTGCCTCTGATCTGACTCACTAAACAGAGAACATCCCTGGTCATCCCTACTGCCTCTGATCTGGCGGACTCACTAAACAGAGAACATCCCTGGTCATCCCTACTGCCTCTGATCTGGCGGACTCACTAAACAGAGAACATCCCTGGTCATCCCTACTGCCTCTGATCTGACTCACTAAACAGAGAACATCCCTGGTCATCCCTACTGCCTCTGATCTGGCGGACTCACTAAACAGAGAACATCCCTGGTCATCCCTACTGCCTCTGATCTGGCGGACTCACTAAACAGAGAACATCCCTGGTCATCCCTACTGCCTCTGATCTGGTGGACTCACTAAACAGAGAACATCCCTGGTCATCCCTACTGCCTCTGATCTGGCGGACTCACTAAACAGAGAACATCCCTGGTCATCCCTACTGCCTCTGATCTGGCGGACTCACTAAACAGAGAACATCCCTGGTCATCCCTACTGCCTCTGATCTGGCGGACTCACTAAACAGAGAACATCCCTGGTCATCCCTACTGCCTCTGATCTGGCGGACTCACTAAACAGAGAACATCCCTGGTCATCCCTACTGCCTCTGATCTGACTCACTAAACAGAGAACATCCCTGGTCATCCCTACTGCCTCTGATCTGGCGGACTCACTAAACACTAATGCTTTGTTTGTGAATGATGTCTATCAGTAATTTAAAAAATGTAGAACATTGTGCAGTCTGGTTTGCAACCTCTTAAAAATATGTATATTTACACAACTTGTTTTGTTGATTTTCCACCATTTCATGTCAGAAGACAGCAATCTAGCGATCCAGACCTTCCTAGGACCATTGGGGCGGCAGATAGCCTAGTGGTTAGAGCGTTGGACTAGCAACTGAAAAGTTGCAAGATCAAATCCCCGAGCTGACAAGGTAAATTCTGTCATTCTGATCAAGGAAGTTATTAACCCACTGTTCACAGGTCATCATAAAAAATAAGAATTTGCTCTTAACTGACTTGCCAAGTTAAATAAAGGTTAAAAAAATGGCCCTGTCAAATAAACTTATATTGGACTCCCTCTGGTGGGACTCCCTCTGGTGGGACTCCCTCTGGTGGGACTCCCTCTGGTGGGACTCCCTCTGGTGGGACTCCCTCTGGTGGGACTCCCTCTGGTGGGACTCCCTCTGGTGGGACTCCCTCTGCAGCAGCATCACATCAATTTATATCACTGCAACGTAACCTTCCTAGCACTATGATAAATAATGGGACCTACACACTTCCTTAAACCTAAAATAAGTAAAAAAAGATGTATATATATTTGTGGAAGTTAAACAAAATGCCCTTTACATAGGCCTTCTGGCCTTCTCCCCTTTTCTATAGGAGGGGTGCACACTGTTTGAATGGCCCAAATGTTTAGACAATCCCACATTTGATAGATTTTGACTCTCACTAATGTCATGATATGTTTGGTACGGTAATAAAGAAAGTGAAATATTTTGGGTAGCTGTTCCTAAAACATATTATAACGTATGAAAAGGCTTATTCATTCACAATGTCATTTAATTTATCATCATCTTTGAATATGTTTCATTATACTTGTAGTGTACTAGATCATTTGGGTCAAAAAGTGTTTTCTTCTCAGGCATTATTAAACAATTCCAGGTGAAAGCTACTACACACTATACTACACCACTATCCTACACACTATACTACACCACTATCCTACACACTATACTATACCACTATACTACACCACTATCCTACACACTATACTATACCACTATACTACACCACTATCCTACACACTATACTACACCACTATCCTACACACTATACTATACCACTATACTACACCACTATCCTACACACTATACTATACCACTATACTACACCACTATCCTACACACTATACTATACCACTATACTACACACTATACTATACCACTATACTACACACTATACTATACACTATACTATACCACTATACTACACCACTATACTACACACTATACTACACCACTATCCTACACACTATACTATACCACTATACTACACCACTATACTACACACTATACTATACCACGAAACTACACAACTATACTACACACTATACTATACCACTATACTACACCACTATACTACACACTATACTATACCACGAAACTACACAACTATACTACACACTATACTATACCACTATACTACACCACTATACTACACACTATACTATACCACGAAACTACACAACTATACTACACACTATACTATACCACTATACTACACCACTATACTACACACTATACTATACCACTATACTATACCACTATACTATACCACTATACTATACCACTATACTATACCACTATACTATACCACTATACTATACAACTATACTACACCACTATACTATACCACTATACTACACACTATACTATACCACTATACTACACCACTATACTATACCACTATACTACACCACTATACTACACACTATACTATACCACGAAACTACACCACTATACTACACACTATACCACGAAACTACACCACTATACTACACACTATACTATACCACTAAACTATACCACTATACTACACCACTATACTATACCACTATACTACACACTACACTACACACTATACTATACCACTATACTATACCACTATACTGTACCACTATACTACACCACTATACTACACACTATACTATACCACGAAACTACACCACTATACTACACACTATACTATACCACTATACTATACCACTATACTACACACTATACTATACCACTATACTACACACTATACTACACACTATACTATACCACTATACTATACCACTATACTATACCACTATACTATACCACTATACTACACCACTATACTACACACTATACTATACCACTATACTACACACTATACTACACACTATACTATACCACTATACTATACCACTATACTATACCACTATACTATACCACTATACTACACCACTATACTACACACTATCCTACACACTATACTACATGAATAAAATATTGCCCTCTTGCTAGGTTGATGACTAAAGCCATAGCAAAACAGCTGTCAGCAAAACGGCTGGTTTTGATATAAGGAATTTGAAATTATTTATACTTTCACTTTTGATACTTTAGTATATTTTTGTAAGTACATTTACTTTATGATACTTAAGTATATTTATACTGGGTGACATTCACTTTCACTTGAGTCACTTGAGTCATTTTCTATTAAGGCATCTTAACTCAAGTATGACAATTGGTAACTTTTTCCACGTCTGTAAATAGCCTCTGAAATATATGTAAACAGACCATTAATGTCTCTATTTTAGTTTTCTTTGAATGATGTGAGTGCTATTATGTGATAAAATCAGTACTTGTTGCATTTACAACTTGTCTAAGTCCTATCATCAACTGATTTCAGACAGTGTATGGCTGTAGGTTGACTGCATTGTTTGTATGGAATGTTGGCATATTGGCAGTTTATTTGAATAATTATTGGAATCATTCCTCTAAAACTGTCTGGCTAGCTAGCTGACAAACACAGCGCAGATACATTCTTCAAATTCATTATTTTACACAATATCTTATCACAACACTGGCAAACCATGGTTGACCAATGCCCTGACCAAAATGGCTGACCTTTATCCGATCATAAGAAGGTTCATGACCATTCTAGTATTCTAATTCCTAATTCTATGTGTAGCACAGATCAAAACATTGGTCACATTCTGCATCATAGAATGTTAGTGACATCTCAATCCGACATTGCCGTGAAGACACAAGGACACGTTCAGCTTCTTCCTCTTGTTACATCATCAACACTGTCAGCACCTCATCGTAACACATCCCAACCAGCTTTGCGTGATGTCATCATGTAATCCATGTGAGTACCGGTGCAGGCATGCCATTGGAGCTGAGGAGGATGTACACACACACACTCTTTCATTCTTTCCTTCTCTCTCTCCTTCCTCCACCTTCCGCCTCTCGTCTCCATTCTCTCGCTCATTCATACTCAGGCACATATATCCATATACAACTGTCGATATGCGGACAATATCTCAAGATAAAAAATCATTCCACCCTCAGTGACCTGCCCCAAACATTCACCCCTCTCCTCCCTCCTTCCCTTTCTCGGCTCCCCCAGGCCGTGCAGAGGATAATAAATAGTAAAATACCTGCTCTTCTGGTGGATGAGTGGAGTGATTACCGGTAACCATTAACGGGTGTGTAAAGGTGTGTGTGTGAGGTGTGTGAGTGTGTGAGATGTGCGTGTGTGAGGTGTGTGATGTAACGGGAGGACAGGGCAAGGTGTGTGCCTCGCAGCTCTGAACCAGAACGACCTGGGCACTAGAGGGTTACCGGGTGCCTGGGGAACCCTCAGCCTCACACAGCGTAAGGGGACAGGGGCGCTCTCAGGAGGTTTGGGGGAGGGGTGGGAGGGAGAGGATGATTGGGTGCAGTTGAAGGCTGGGAGATGTGGAGAAAGTTGGGGGAGGGATTAGGTGGTCGGGTGATTGGGTAGGGGTGCATTTAGTGGGGTTTGGGGGAGTTGGGAGGTTTTTGGGGGA
>NC_034193.2:52129167-52146667 GCF_002021735.2 Oncorhynchus kisutch | reverse complement strand
CTTAGAGGTGTCTCACGTTGGTGAAAACACAGACAGAGATACAAAGACAGACAGAGAAGTGCAGAGGTGTTGTCTCATGTTGTTGAGAGGCAATTCAGAGAAATATACACACACAACACGAGTGGAAAGACCAACAGAGACAGCTGGATAGAAAGACAAGCACAGGAGAGAAACAGAAAGATGTGTGTTGTCTCACTTGGTTGCTTGGTGACTCAGGCCAGACAGGGTCCTCTGCAGCCAGGGCGATGCTGCTCATTGCGATCACAGACAGGATACTGAACTCAAAGTACTTCCTGGTCAGGATGTAGTGGCAGCACCTACGGAACCTGCAACACACACACACAATACAACGCACCCACAAAGTGATGCATGCTGTTTCAATAGTTTGTGTAGCTAGCTTGTTACTCTGTCTTATTTTTCCAGGAATCATGGGGCTCCTTGCATGTTCCAACATTTGACCAAATGGACTACGCATCTGGGAACTTGTTCTGTGCTCCGTTCTGTGTGGTTACGTTTGGACTGGTACTCCCCTCTTCCGTTTCCTGAATGGAACATAACTTCTCTCTCTATCACACATACACCATATGACCAAAAGTAGGTGGACTTCTACTCGAACATCTCATTCCAAAATCATGGGCATTAATATGGAGTTGGTTCCCTCTTTGCTGCTACTGGATGTTGGAACATTGCTGCGGGGACTTGCTTCCATTCAGCCACAAGAGCATTAGTGAGGTCGGGCACTGATTTTGGGCGATTAGGCCTGGCTTGCAGTCGGCGTTCCAATTCATCCCAAAGGTATTCGATGGGGTTGAGGTCAGGGCTCTGTGCAGGCCAGTTAAGTTCTTCCATACCGATCTCAACAAACCATTTCTGTATGGACAACACTTTGTGCACAGGGGCATTGTCATGATGAAACAGGAAAGGGCCATCCCCAAAATGTTGCCACAAAGTTGGAAGCACAGAATCGACTAGAATGTATGCTGTTGCATTAAGATATCCCTTCACAGCGTCCCGAGTGGTGCAGTGGTCTAAGGCACTGCATCGCAGTGCTAGAGGCGTCACTACAGATCCGGGTTGTCCGGGTTAGGGGAGGCGTTGTCCGGGTTAGGGGAGGCGTTGTCCGGGTTAGGGGAGGCGTTGTCCGGGTTAGGGAAGGGTTTGTCCGGCTGGGATGTCCTTGTCGAGCTCTACACCACTCCAGCCGACGCTTGGCATTGCGCGTGGTGATCTTAGGCTTGTTCGGCCATGGAAACACATTTCATGAAGCTCCCGACGAACAGTTCTTGTGCTGACGTTGCTTCCAGAGGCAGTTTGGAACTTGGTAGTGAGAGTTGCAACCGAGGACAGACTATTGTTATGCTCTACGTGCTTCAGTACTCGGAGGTCGATTTTATACACCTGTCAGCAACGAGTCTGGCTGAAATAGCTGAATCCACTCATTTGAAGGAGTGTCCACATACTTTTGTATATATAGTGTACAACACCCACGTACGCACACACACACTCACGGGTTGGTGGTGGACAGTATGAAACAGGAGCTGAACGGGGGCATTGGTTTGGGACCATCTTCATCGCCCCCTTCATCCTCCTCTTCCTCCTTCTTCTCCTCATCCTTCTTTTTCTGGTCTGTGTTAGCATTCTTGTTCACTGAGATGAAGAGAGGAAAAAAGGAGAGAGCGAGAGAGAGAGATGAAGAGAGAGAGTTGAAGAGAGTCAAGAGAGAGTGTCAAAGTATTAGAATGATCCAAAAGAGTACATTCACCACCCATACATAAACTCACACACACACACACACCCCGCCTTCCCCCACACACACCCACCCACCTTGCAGGATGGCATTGGTGGAGGGATATGGATAGACAGGAGGCATCATATCCACGACTGTATGACCCGGCTTGGCCATACTGGTCAGAATTAGACTGTCCATACTATGGTGGTGTGTGTCTGCTGTCACACTGCGGTTCAGGAGGTTATTCACAAGGTCAGGGTGGTCTGGGGGCAGCGGGTGGAGGGTGTGGTCGTGTAGTTTGCTGTTGTTGAGGAGGTTGTCTAGGTCTTCCCTGTACTGACTGTCCTGTCTGAGGATGGGCCGAGCGGTGGAGAGGTTGGGGCCACTGCAGTGGTGGTCTCTGACGGAGGGATGGGGGGGTGGGAGGAGAGGGAGGGAGTGGGAAAGAGAGGAAGAGTGAGAGGGGGTAGAGTTTGGGGGAGGCAGGCGCAAGGACAGTGACATCTTGCAAAAACATAGTTACTATGCTGCTCATTTAATGACATACACTACAGGACACTGGCTTCGACAAATTAATAGCAATCTACACCACCGTTCAAAAGTTTGGGGTCACTTAGAAATGTATTTTTCTTTTTAAAGAAAAGCAACAAACAAAAGTCCATTAAAATAACATCAGATTGATCAGAAATACAGTGTAGACATTGTTAATGTTGGAAAAGGCAGATTTTTAATGGAATATCTACATAGGCATACAGACAATGGACAATGACTCAAAGCACAGCTCCAAACTATGCAAGAACTATTTAGGGAAGAAGCAGTCAGCTGGTATTCTGTCTATAAGGGAGTGGCCACCACAGTCACAGGATCTCAACCCTATTGAGCTGTTTTGGGAGCAGCTTGACCGTATGGTACATAAGAAGTGCCCATCAAGCCAATCCAACTTGTGGGAGGAGCTTCAGGAAGCCTGGGGTGGAATCTCTTCAGATTACCTCAACAAATTGACAACTAGAATGCCAAAGGTCTGCAAGGCTGTAATTGCTGCAAATGGAAGATTCTTTGACAAAAGCAAAGTTTGAAGGACACAATTATTATTTCAATTAAAAATCATTATTTATAACCTTGTCAACGTCTTGACTATATGTCCTATTCATTTTGCAACTCATTTCGTGTATGTTTTCATGGAAAACAAGGACATTTGTAAGTGACCCCAAACTTTTTGATCCCCAAAGGAAACATTAGGTTTGATATTGACAGATTCAGACACAGACACACGGATCCTCTGTCACTCACTTTCTAACTCGATGCTGTCGGCTCCTCTCTCCATGCCGATGACGCCTCGGCCTCCTCCCCTCCCCCTCTACCTCACCCCCCTCCCCTACCACTACACCTTCTGATCCCTTACACTTATGCCTTCTCCCTCCCTCCTCCCCCTCCCTCCTAACCCTCCTGTGCCTCCTCTTCTCATCCCCCACTCCTCCCTCGCTACAATGCGGTGACACACTCCTCCCCTCCTTCCCTTCTTTATGCCTACATCTCCTTCCATGTTCCCTTCTTTCTTCAATACCCTCCAGCGTCTGCAGGGACAATCTGCTCCCCCCGTGCCCCAGACGGGCCTCTCTCTCTGGGCCACTACCTCCCCTTGGTTCACCCCCCCTGTTCCTCTGATGGTAGCAGGCCTGGCGTCTGATGTATTCTTCAGCCCTCTGCTGGCCCAGGGTGTCCTGCGGGTCTAGAGGGGGCTCTCCGGGCCGGGTCTTGTTGGTGTTGTTGTTGCGGTTGTCCTGGGGGTTGACCACCAGCGGACGGTCCAGGTGGGTCTTCATGTCCCCCGCACGATGGGGGTACGACACCTGGGGAGGGAGGGGGTTAAGGATGGTAATGATGTTATCTTCTGAAACGGGATCAATAAGTTACTTTATATAGGCAAACAACAAGGGCAGAATCCTAACATGTGGACCTCAAGTTAAGATTCTTCCATAAATAAAGAAAACCCTATGTTTCATCTCTTCTAACTCAAATCCTTTCTCCTTTCCTGAGCCCTACTCCTAGAACCAGAGATATACAGAGTTTAGCAAACAGTCCGCCATTTTGTCACCAAAGGTTCTAATTGTGGATGTAACTAGTGGGACATTTTTGGCACCAATAGCTACCAGTAATTTACCAAAGTTACCGGAATCGTCTGTAATTTTGGTAATTAACAGGTAATCTATGGCAATCTATGGTAACTTTGGTCATTCAGACCTGAATAACATAATAAAAAATCTATTCACATATTGTCCATAAGTTTCTAGTGGATAGACCATATGGATCAAGAGAAAATAGCCTAGTTAATGGAAAAAGCATTTAATCAACAACGGCGTTATTTTCAATTTACTCTGCAACTCTTCCAACTGTTGACTTTATTCACAACAGCCACCAGTTTGGAGGCAGAACATTTACAACGTTGAAATACTGACACAGTAAAATAAATAAAAGTGTAAAGATATATAGAAATTATATATTATGCTGAAACTCATATTAAACACCAGTGGTATTCACGAAGTTGATTGTTTATTTTTAGGACAATGTTTTACAATTTAGTCATTCCATTTTTTATTTTCAAATCATCTTATATGATTATTCAATATATTTTACATGTGATAAGGCCACACAGAAATTCTGGTAGTTTACCGGCAAAATTTGAAAGTTCCAGTAATATATCCTCCCTTTGCAACCATAGGCACCAACATGGGGTCCATTATAAACCATAGGCACCAACATGGGGTCCATTATAAACCATAGGCACCAACATGGTGTCCATTATAAACCATAGGCACCAATATGATGTCCATTATAAACCATAGGCACCAACATGGTGTCCATTATAAACCATAGGCACCAACATGGTGTCCATTATAAACCATAGGCACCAACATGGGGTCCATTATAAACCATAGGCACCAACATGGGGTCCATTATAAACCATAGGCACCAACATGATGTCCATTATAAACCATAGGCACCAACATGGGGTCCATTATAAACCATATGCACCAACATGGGGTCCATTATAAACCATAGGCACCAACATGGTGTCCATTATAAACCACAGGCACCAACATGGGGTCCATTATACACCATAGGCACCAACATGGGGTCCACTATAAACCATAGGCACCACCATGGGGTCCATTATAAACCATAGGCACCAACATGGTGTCCATTATGAACTATAGGCACCAATAGGCACCAACACGGGGTCCATTATAAACCATAGGCACCAACATGGGGTCCATTATAAACCATAGGCACCAACATGGGGTCCATTATAAACCATAGGCACCAACATGGGGTCCATTATAAACCATAGGCACCAATATGGTGTTCATTATAAACCATAGGCACCAATATGGTGCCCATTATAAACCATAGGCACCAACATGGTGTCCATTATAAACCATAAAGGGAAAGGGGGATACCTAGTCAGTTGTACAACTGGATGCATTCAACTGAAATGTGTCTTCCGCATTTAACCCAACCCCTCTGAATCAGAGGTACCAATATGGCGCCAATTATAAACCATAGGCACCAACATGGTGTTCATTATAAACCATAGGCACCAACATGGGGTCCATTATAAACCATAGGCACCAATATGGGGTTCATTATAAACCATAGGCACCAACACGGGGTCCATTATAAGCCATAGGCACCAACATGATGTCCATTATAAACTATAGGCACCAATATGGTGTCCATTATGAACTATAGGCACCAACATGGGGTCCATTATAAACCATAGGCACCAACATGGGGTCCATTATAAACCATAGGCACCAATATGATGTCCATTATAAACCATAGGCACCAACATGGGGTCCATTATAAACCATAGGCACCAACATGGGGTCCATTATAAACCATAGGCACCAACATGGTGTCCATTATAAACCATAAATGGAAAGGGGGATACCTAGTCAGTTGTACAACTAGATGCATTCAACTGAAATGTGTCTTCCGCATTTAACCCAACCCCTCTGAATCAGAGGTACCAATATGGCGCCAATTATAAACCATAGGCACCAATATGGTGCCCATTATAAACCATAGGCACCAACATGGGGTCCATTATAAACCATAAAAGGAAAGGGGGATACCTAGTCAGTTGTACAACTGGATGCATTCAACGGAAATGTGTCTTCCGCATTTAACCCAACCCCTCTGAATCAGAGGTACCAATATGGTGCCAATTATAAACCATAGGCACCAACATGGTGTTCATTATAAACCATAGGCACCAACACGGGGTCCATTATAAACCATAGGCACCAATATGGGGTCCATTATAAACCATAGGCACCAATATGGGGTTCATTATAAACCATAGGCACCCACATGGGGTCCATTATAAACCATAGGCACCAACATGGTGTCCATTATAAACTATAGGCACCAATATGGTGTCCATTATAAACTATAGGCACCAACATGGGGTGCCTAGTCAGTTGTACAACTGGATGCATTCAACTGAAATGTGTCTTCCGCATTTAACCCAACCCTTCTGAATCAGAGGTACCAATATGGGGTTCATTATAAACCATAGGCACCAATATGGGGTTCATTATAAACCATAGGCACCAATACGGCGACCATTATGAACCATAAATCTCAGGTTTGCTGAACTACTATATATATATACACACAGTTGACTCCTGATGATTGCAAATGCCAAGAGTGTGCAAAGCTGTCATCAAGGCAAAGGGTGGCTATTTGAAGAATCTCAAATATTAAATATATTTTGATTAGTTTAACACTTTTTTGGTTACTACATGATTCCATATGTGTTATTCATACTTTTGAATACTTCACTATTATTCTCTCCCTCCCCCTCTCCTCTGACCATCCAGTGTTCTGTATCTCAGCCTCCCCCTCTCCTCTGACCTTCCAGTGTTCTGTGTCTCTCCCTCCCCCTCTCCCCCTCTCCCCTGACCCTCCAGTGTTCTGTGTCTCTCACCTCTCCCTCCCCCTCTCCTCTGACCTTCCAGTGTTCTGTGTCTCTCACCTCTCCCTCTCCTCTGACCTTCCAGTGTTCTGTGTCTCTCACCTCTCCCTCTCCCCTGACCTTCCAGTGTTCTGTGTCTCTCACCTCTCCCTCCTCTTCTCCCCTGACCTTCCAGTGTTCTTTATCTCTCACCTCTCCCTCCTCTTCTCCCCTGACCTTCCAGTGTTCTGTATCTCTCACCTCTCCCTCCCCCTCTCCTCTGACCTTCCAGTGTTCTGTGTATCTCACCTCTGCCTCCCCCTCTCCCCTGACCTTCCAGTGTTCTGTATCTCTCACCTCTCCCTCCCCCTCTCCTCTGACCTTCCAGTGTTCTGTGTCTCTCACCTCTCCCTCTCCTCTGACCTTCCAGTGTTCTGTGTCTCTCACCTCTCCCTCCCCCTCTCCCCTGACCTTCCAGTCCTCCGTGTCCATCTCGTTGTACAGGGCCTCTCTGCTGGTCATCAGGTTCTGTCTCCTTATCTCACTGGTCCTCTGTTCCCACACAGATTTGCCACCAGCCTTATTATTCTTCTGCTGCTCCTTACTGTGGGGAGAGAAAACAAGAAAGAAAATAAGGAAGAAAGAAAGAAAGAAAGAGAGAGAGAGAGGGAAGTGTAGAAGAAGAAGATACGGAGAGGAAGATAGGGATAAGAAAGAAGAGAGGAGAAGGGGATCAGTTGTGAATGTTGCTAGACGAGATAGAAGAGATAACTAGACGTTTTTTCTCCCAGCCCCCCTAAGCGATGATGTCATAGACCCAACAGCAGACAGACAGCCAGTGAGAAGAGTCCTTGTAGCCCACATAGGAATACACTGCAGAGGTTGCTGTGATGATGATGATTACGATGATGATGGTGGTGAAGATGATTATGATGGAAGTGCCAAAACATCGACAGATACCTCAAATTAAGGTAGTTTTTACACATAAATTGTTTATTACAAGATTTTGTTGAATAAGCCTTTTTGTTTGATGAATTTTTAACCACATTATTTTACAAACATTATATCAACAAAATCTCAAACAGTTTGTTTCAATATATACAAACGATTCCCTTCTTGCGAGACAAAGACAGAGACAAAGACAGAGACGTAGACATAGCCATGGACTTTTGAGAAGGTAGGGGGTGAAATGTGTTACAGCCTTCAGCCCCCCCTCAACTGCACCCCCACCCCCCTCCCAAATGACCCCTCCTGTACTTCCCCTCGAGTACCTCACTAACACCTCTTACCTCCAACGATTCAGATATTTCAGATCATTCTAGACGTGAATGATGACAAATCCTCATAGAAAAGAATGGTCAGTTTTCAATTCAAATATGACATTTCAATTCATCCTTTTGAATCTACTGAATTGAAACTGGAATTGACCCCAACAACCCCAGCTAGCCAGCTTATCACACCTACTAACAAAATGACAGCCAGCCAGAGGTGAACAAACAGACACCAAAACAAGGATCAGGAATTAGGATTGGCAAAACACAAAAACGATCCCAAAGTTCCCAGGTTTTCCAGAAATCACAACTGGAATATTCCAACTGGAAATGTTCAAATATATGTATGTTTTTACCCCCGGAGGTTTTTAGAATGTTGCAACCCTAAATCATGAAACAGCACGGAAAGACAGACTGAAAAAACTACACTAACAAAAGAACGACACGAACTTAAAAAATAAAGGAACAACAACATCAGAAAAGGATGGATGAGGAAAGGATCAAATAAAAAGTCAAAAATAAAAAAGTAAAGCGTAAAATGAGATAAACGAGTAAATACCAGTCAAGCACATTCTCTGTGGCATCGATACGCTCAGTTTTTGTTACTGTCACTCTGAAGAGGAGACAAGGAGGGAGGGAGCGACACAGCCGACATAAAAACAACGCCGCCACAACCTTCCTCCCACCACTTCTACCGTACACAACGTTTATATACAACCTTCTCACAACATTTCCTTTTTTTCTTTCTGTCCACAACGTTTCCACAACGTTGAGAAGAGTGAGTGTGCTCAGAGTGTTGTTAGTGTCATGAGAAATAGGGGTGTTAGGAAGGTGAATAGAAACAATGTCCTCCCTCCACCTCTACTATATACAACATTCACAAGAGTGAAAGAGTGAGTCCTGGCAGTTAGTGTAAGAAGAGGTGGTAAACCTTCTCAGAACATTTACAGAACCTTCAGACAACCTTTAGACAACGTTTAGAAGAGTGAGTTAGTGTGTTCGTGTAGGAAGAAGGGGAGGGTTGGTTTGGAGGAGGGTTAGTTACCGGTAGGTGGTGTGTATAAAAACAACCTTCCCATGTTTAAATAACCTTTAGACAACGTTTAGACAACCTTTAGACTAGGGTTGTCATGATACCAGTCTCACAAGAAAACACAACATAAAACGACTTCAAACCAAATGACATTTCATTAGTCACATGCGCCGAATACAACAGTGAAATGCTTACTTACAAGCCCCTAACCAACAATGCAGTTTTAAAAAACATGAATAAGAATAAGAAATAATAGTTACAAGTAGTTAAAGAGCAGTGTGCAGGGGCACTGGTTAGTCAAGGTAATTTTTTATTTATTTAACTAGGCAAGTCAGTTAGGAACAAATGCTTATTTTTAATGACGTCCTAGGAACAGTGGGTTAACTGCCTTGTTCAGAGGCAGAACGACAGATGTGTACCTTGTCAGCTCGGGGATTAGATCTTGCAACCTAACCACTAGGCTACCTGCCGCCCCATATGTACATGTAGGTAGAGTGACTATGCATAGATAATAACAGAGAGTAGCAGCAGCAATGCAAATAGTCTGGGTAGCCATTTGATTAGATGTTCAGGAGTCTTATGGCTTGGGGGTAGAAGCTGTTTAGAAGCCTCTTGGACCTAGACTTGGCACTCCGGTACTGCTTGCCATGCAGTAGCAGAGAGAACGGTCTATGACTAGGGTGGCTGGAGTCTTTGACAATTTTTAGGGCCTTCCTCTGACACTGCCTGGTATATAGGTCCTGGATGGCAGGAAGTTTGGCCCCAGTGACGTACTGGGCCGTAAACACTACCCTCTGTAGTGCCTTGCGGTCGAAGGCCGAGCAGTTGCCATACCAGGCAGTGATGCAACCAGTCAGGGTGCTCTCGATGGTGCAGCTGTAGAACCTTTTGAGGATCTGAGGACCCATGCCAAATATTTTTGGTCTTTAGATGGGGAATAGGTTTTGTCGTGCCCTCTTCACGACTGTCTTGGTGTGCTTGGACCATGTTAGTTGGTTGGTGATGTGGACGTTAAGGAACTTGAAACTCTCAACCTACTCCACTACAGCCCCATCGATGAGAATGGGGGCGTGCTCAGTCATCCTTTCCTGTAGTCCTCAATCATCTCCTTTGTCTTGATCACGTTGAGGGAGAGGTTGTTGTCCTGGCACCACACGGCCAGGCCTCTGACCTCCTCCCTATAGGCTGTCTCGTCGTTGTCGGTGATCAGGCCTACAACTGTTGTGTCATCGGCAAACTTAATGATGGTGTTGGAGTCGTGCCTGGCCATGCAGTCATGAGTGAACAGGGAGTACAGGAGGGGACTGAGCATGCACCCCTGAGGGGCCCCTGTGTTGAGGATCAGTGTGGCGGATGTGTTGTTACCTACACTTACCACCTGTGGGCGGCCCGTCAGGGAGTCCAGGATCCAGTTGCAGAGGGAGGTGTTTAGTTCCAGGGTCCTTAGCTTAGTGATGAGCTTTGAGGGCACTATGGTGTTGAACACTGAGCTGTAGTCAATGAATAGCATTCTCACATAGGTGTTCCTTTTGTCCAGGTGGGAAAGGGCAGTGTGGAGTGCAATAGAGATTGCATAATCTCTGGATCTGTTAGGGCGTTATGCAAATTGTAGTGGGTCTATGGTTTCTGGGATAATGGTGTTGATGTGAGCCATGACCAGCCTTTCAAAGCACTTCATGGCTACAGAGTGCTACGGGTCAGTAGTCATTTAGGCAGGTTACCTTAGTGTTCTTGGGCACAGAGACTATGGTGTTCGGCTTAAAATATTTTGGTATTATAGACTCGGACATGGAGAGGTTGAAAATGTCAGTAAAGACACTTGCCAGTTGGTCAGCACATGCTCGCAGTACACATCCTGGTAATCCGTCTGGCCCTGCAGCCTTGTTAATGTTGACCTGTTTAAAGGTCTTACTCACGTTGGCTGCGGGGGACATGATCACACAATCGTCCAGAACAGCTGGTGCTCTCATGCATGTTTCAGTGTTATTTCCCTCGAAGCGAGCATAGAAGTAGTTTAGCTAGTCTGGTAGGCTCGTGTTACTGGGCAGCTCTAGGCTGTGCTTCCCTTTGTAGTCTGTAATGGTTTTCAAGCCCTGCCACATCCAACGAGCGTCGGAGCCGGTGTAGTACGTCCTGTATTGACACTTTGCTTATTGGATGGTTTGTCAGAGGACATAGCGGGAATTCTTGTAAGCTTCCGGGTTAGAGTCCCGCTCCTTGAAAGTGGCAGCTTTAGCCTTTACCTCCGTGCGGATGTTGCCTGTAATCCATGTGTTCTGGTTGGGGTATGTACGTACGGTCACTGTGGGGACAACGTCATCGATGCACTTATTGAGGAAGCCAGTGACTGATGTGTTGTACTCCTTAATGTCATCGGAAGAATCCCGGAACATATTCCAGTCTGTGATAGCAAAACAGTCCTGTTGCTTTGCATCTGCTTCATCTGACCACTTTTTTATTGACCGAGTCACTGGTGCTTCCTGCTTTAATTTTTGCTCGTAAGCAGGAATCAGGAGGATGGAATTATGGTCAGATTTGCCAAATAAAGGGAGAGGGAGAGCTTTGTACGCATCTCTGTGTGTGGAGTAAAGGTGGTCTAGAGTTGTTTTCCCTCTGGTTGCACATTTAACATGCGGATAGAAATTTGGTAAAACAAATGTAAGTTTCTCCTGTTGGAAACAAACAGCCTTACGATGTCACCCAGAGTCACATGTTTCTATACCACACTATATTTTACAGGACCAAAGAGTTTAGTCTGCTTTCTGTTTTCCTTCCTGCCGTGGAAAATCAGGTGTCGTAGTATGGCGATACTGGTCCTATGACAACATTTAGAAGAGTGTTTGGAGGGGGTTTGTTGTTGGACTAATGTGTTTGTGCTTCTGTTTAAATCACCACCACCAAGTCAAAGGCATTAGCATCTGATATATGGCACCTTGAATGTGTGTGTCTATGGCTGCATTTACACAGGGCAGCCCAAGTCTAATCTTTTGCCCAAAAGAGCTGATCTGATTGGTCAAAAGATCACAATTGGGCTGCCTGTGTAAATGCAGCCTGTCATATTGTGAAGTCTTGATAAACAGTATCTTAATACAGTATTGTTAATGTATAGCAGGGAAATGTACACACACTCTCGCTCCTCCGTTCCATCCCTTACGTCTTCTAAGACATGACTAAACCTATTGTTCTCCGTGTAAAAAACCACTAAGACAGGCGCAGAGTACCGGGTAAGGACTTTTCATAAAGGCCTGGAGAGGCTTATGTCAAATCTGCTTCTCCTTGCAGAAACAGCAGACAATGGAACACACACACACACACACACACACACACACACACACACACACACACACACACACACACACACACACACAAAAGGGCACATCAAACATTTCAAAGGGCCACAGAATTTCAGTAGAAACTATTTCCTTTTCCTGTCACTGTCTTTGATGATAAGAAGATGCCATTCTTCTGGCTGTAGTCTGTCTTTGCCCGCTAGCGTTGCCGCGTAGCCACTTAGCTCGTTTCCATTGACTCTGAATGGAATTAGGGTGGAATTACGTTTTAGTGCACTCACTCACTGTCAAATTTGATGATGCTTCGTACATTTTTTTTAAGGGACCTTGCCACTCCTCGAAGCTCAAACTAGTATATTTAACTATGCTTCCTTCCCATAACTAGTATAGTTTATTTAACCTCCTTCTCATAATTACTGTAGTGTATTTAACCTTGTACCTCTCTTGATGATGACTGTGATTAAAGTTGAAGAAGCCTAGGTCAGTGGCTACGGAGATTTAGGTCGAGTGGGAGATGGAGTGAGCGTCAGATTGAGTCTTGAAGTGTGTGTTGGTCGGATTGAGTAGAGTGTTGGAGTGTACATTAGACTGAGTACTGATGTACCGTGTGTGTGTGTGTGTGTGTGTGTGTGTGTGTGTGTGTGTGTGTGTGTGTGTGTGTGTGTGTGTGTGTGTGTGTGTGTGTGTGTGTGTGTGTGTGTGTGTGTGTGTACAGTAACTGTTTCCAGTGTATCAGTATATTTGCCTTCATATGTGACACAACTGAAATAACCACAGATCTAGAATATGGATAGATAGATGTATATAATATAGATAGAATATAGACAGATAGAATATAGATAGATAGATGATAAAGTATAGATATATAGATAGATAGATAGAATATAGATAGATGGATAGAATATAGAGAGATAGAATATAGATAGATAGATAGATAGATAGATAGATAGATAGATAGATACAGTGCATTCAAAAAGTATTCAGACCCCTTCACTTTTTCCACATTTTGTTACATTACAGCCATTTTGCAAATGTATAAAAAAAACGCAAATATCACATTTACATAAGTATTCAGACCCTTTACTCAGTACTTTGTTGAAGCACCTTTGGCAACGATTACAGCCTTGAGTCTTCTTGGGAATGAAGTTTGGGTCTTCTTGGGAATGAAGTTTGGGTCTTCTTGGGAATGAAGTTTGGGTCTTCTTGGGAATTAAGTTTGGGTCTTCTTGGGAATGATGTTTGGGTCTTCTTGGGAATGACGTTTGAGTCTTCTTGGGAATGATGTTTGGGTCTTCTTGGGAATGATGTTTGGGTCTTCTTGGGAATGAAGTTTGGGTCTTCTTGGGAATGATGTTTGGGTCTTCTTGGGAATGACGTTTGAGTCTTCTTGGGAATGACGTTTGGGTCTTGGGAACGATGTTTGGGTCTTCTTGGGAATGATGTTTGGGTCTTCTTGGGAATGAAGTTTGAGTCTTCTTGGGAATGAAGTTTGAGTCTTCTTGGGAATGACGTTTGAGTCTTCTTGGGAATGATGTTTGGGTCTTCTTGGGAATGAAGTTTGGCACACCTGTATTTGGGGAGTTTCTCCCATTAATCTCTGCAGATCCCCTCAAGCTGCACCGCTATTTTCAGGTCTCTCCAAAGATGTTTGATCGGGTTCAAGTCCGGGCTCTGGCTGGGCCACTCAAGGACATTCAGAGACTTGTCCTGAAGCCACTCCTGCGTGTGCTTAGGGTTGTTGTGCTGTTGGAAGGTGAAACTTCGCCCCAGTCTGAGGTCCTGAGCCCCCTGGAACAGATTTTCATCAAGGATCTCTCTGTAATTTGCTCCGTTCATCTTTCCCTCGATCCTCACTAGTCTCCCATGCTTCACCGTGGGGATGGTGCCAGGTTTCCTCCAGACGTGGTGCTTGGCATTGAGGCCAAAGAGTTCAATCTTGGTTTCATCAGAACAGAGAATCTTGTTTGTCATGGTCTGAGAGTCCTTTAGGTGCACAACTCCAAGCAGTCTGTTATGTCTTTCACTGAGGAGTGGCTTCCATCTGGCCACTCTACCATGAAGGCCTGATTGGTAGAGTGCTGCAGAGATGGTTGTCCTTCTGGAAAGTTCTCCCATCTCCACAGAGGAACTCTGGAGCTCTGTCAGAGTGAACATCGGGTTCTTGGTCACCTCCCTGACCAAGGCCCTTCTCCTCATATCGCTCAGTTTTCCCGGGGGGCCAGCTCTAGGAAGAGTCTTGGTGGTTCTAAACTTCTTCCATTTAAGAATGAGGGAGGCCAATGTGTTTTTGGGGACCTTCATTGCTGCAGAAATTGTTTGGTTCCCTTCCCCAGATCTGTGCCTCGACACAATCCTGTCTCGGAGCTCTACGGAAAATTCCTTTGACCTCACAGCTTGTTTTTTTTTGCTCTGACATGCACTGTGGGACCTTATATAGACAGGTGTGCACCTTTCCATATCATGTCCAATCAATTGAATTTACCACAGGTGGACTCCAATCAAGTTGTAGAAACATCAAGGATGATCAATGGAAACAGGATGCACCTGATCTCAACTTCGAGTCTCATAGCAAAGGGTCTGAATACTTATGTAAATAAGGTATTTACATTTTAAAAACCTGCTTTCGCTTGTCATTATGGGCTGTTGTGTGTAGATTGATGAGGATTATTTAAAAAAATCCATTTTAGAACAAGGCTGTAATGTAAGAAATGTGAAAAAGTAAAGGGATCTGAATACATTCCGAATGTACTGTAGACAGACAGACAGACAGACAGACAGACAGACAGACAGACAGACAGACAGATAGATGTGTACTCTACTCACGCAGCGATGGAGAGGTTAGCGGCAGACAGAGGACTAACTTCAGCCACCTCCTTGGCCTTCTGCAGGGTTGTCTTGGCATTAGCTGCCTCTTCTTGCTCCTCCTCATCCTGGAGGGAGGGAGGGAGGGAGAGAGGGAGGGAGGGAGGGAGGGAGGGAGGGAGGGAGGGAGGGAGGGAGGGAGGGAGGGAGGGAGGGAGGGAGGGAGGGAGGGAGGGAGGGAGGGAGGGAGGGAGGGAGGGAGGGAGGGAGGGAGGGAGGAGGGAGGGAGGGAGGGAGGGAGAAATAAACAGAGGGAGAGAGGGAGAGAAATAAATAGAGAGAGATAGAGAGAGAGAGAGAGAGAGAGAGAGAGAGAGAGAGAGAGAGAGAAAGAGAGTAAGAGAGAGAAAGCGAGAAGAAAAGAAAGAGCGAGAGAGAAAGAGAGCAACAGAAAGAGCGAGAAAGAGAAAGAGAGAGCATTAGCCATATGAAATAGACCTTATTCAGTCTGTGTGTTCTGTCATTGACAGCTAGTGGGGTGTCGAACATTAGTCAATTAACAATGTCTGAATAAGGTCTATCGCCTGGTCCAGTCAGTGGTAGGCAGGCTCAGTAGAAGAGTAAAACAGTACAGTATAATTCACAAAATTCCCTAGTTTTCCAGAAATACTTGTTGAAAGTTCCTGGAATTAGGAGAGCATAAGCAGGATACCCAGGAATCCTGGAAAACCCTGGGAATATGGGGAAAGTTACCAGAATTGTGCAACTAAGATCAGCTTGCCATCCCCAAATCCTAACCTTAACGTTAGTGGGGAAAAAGTATAAGGATAACTTCACCCATACACCCATACGGACATGTTCTGGCCTGGTTTAGATCTTATCTGTCGGAAAGATATCAGTTTGTCTCTGTGAATGGTTTGTCCTCTGACAAATCAACTGTACATTTCGGTGTTCCTCAAGGTTCCGTTTTAGGACCACTATTGTTTTCACTATATGTTTTACCTCTTGGGGATGTTATTCGAAAACATAATGTAAACTTTCACTGCTATGCGGATGACACACAGCTGTACATTTCAATGAAACATGGTGAAGCCCCAAAATTGCCCTCGCTAGAAGCATGTGTTTCAGACATAAGGAAGTGGATGGCTGCAAACTTTCTACTATTAAACTCGGACAAAACAGAGATGCTTGTTCTAGGTCCCAAGAAACAAAGAGATCTTCTGTTGAATCTGACAATTAATCTTAATGGTTGTACAGTCGTCTCAAATAAAACTGTGAAGGACCTCGGCGTTACTCTGGACCCTGATCTCTCTTTTGAAGAACATATCAAGACCATTTCAAGGACAGCTTTTTTCCATCTACGTAACATTGCAAAAATCTGAAACTTTCTGTCCAAAAATGATGCAGAAAAATTAATCCATGCTTTTGTCACTTCTAGGTTAGACTACTGCAATGCTCTATTTTCCGGCTACCCGGATAAAGCACTAAATAAACTTCAGTTAGTGCTAAATACGGCTGCTAGAATCCTGACTAGAACCAAAAAATTTGATCATATTACTCCAGTGCTAGCCTCTCTACACTGGCTTCCTGTCAAAGCAAGGGCTGATTTCAAGGTTTTACTGCTAACCTACAAAGCATTACATGGGCTTGCTCCTACCTATCTCTCTGATTTGGTCCTGCCGTACATACCTACACGTACGCTACGGTCACAAGACGCAGGCCTCCTAATTGTCCCTAGAATTTCTAAGCAAACAGCTGGAGGCAGGGCTTTCTCCTATAGAGCTCCATTTTTATGGAACGGTCTGCCTACCCATGTCAGAGACGCAAACTCGGTCTCAACCTTTAAGTCTTTACTGAAGACTCATCTCTTCAGTGGGTCATATGATTGAGTGTAGTCTGGCCCAGGAGTGGGAAGGTGAACGGAAAGGCTCTGGAGCAACGAACCGCCCTTGCTGTCTCTGCCTGGCCGGTTCCCCTCTTTCCACTGGGATTCTCTGCCTCTAACCCTATTACAGGGGCTGAGTCACTGGCTTGCTGGGGCTCTCTCATGCCGTCCCTGGAGGGGGTGCGTCACCTGAGTGGGTTGATTCACTGTTGTGGTCATCCTGTCTGGGTTGGCGCCCCCCCCTTGGGTTGTGCCGTGGCGGAGATCTTTGTGGGCTATACTCAGCCTTGTCTCAGGATGGTGAGTTGGTGGTTGAAGATATCCCTCTAGTGGTGTGGGGGCTGTGCTTTGGCAAAGTGGGTGGGGTTATATCCTTCCTGTTTGGCCCTGTCCGGGGGTGTCCTCGGATGGGGCCACAGTGTCTCCTGACCCCTCCTGTCTCAGCCTCCAGTATTTATGCTGCAGTAGTTTATGTGTCGGGGGGCTGGGGTCAGTTTGTTATATCTGGAGTACTTCTTCTGTCCTATTCG
>NC_034193.2:52091667-52124167 GCF_002021735.2 Oncorhynchus kisutch | reverse complement strand
TAGTAGTATACGGGTGGTATAGTAGTAGTATATTAGTAGTATACTGGTGGTATAGTAGTAGTATATTAGTAGTATACGGGTGGTATAGTAGTAGTATATTAGTAGTATACGGGTGGTATAGTAGTAGTATATTAGTAGTATACGGGTGGTATAGTAGTAGTATATTAGTAGTATACTGGTGGTATAGTAGTAGTATAGTAGTAGTATACTGGTGGTATAGTAGTAGTATATTAGTAGTATACTGGTGGTATAGTAGTAGTATATTAGTAGTATACGGGTGGTATAGTAGTAGTATATTAGTAGTATACTGGTGGTATAGTAGTAGTATATTAGTAGTATACGGGTGGTATAGTAGTAGTATATTAGTAGTATACTGGTGGTATAGTAGTAGTATATTAGTAGTATACGGGTGGTATAGTAGTAGTATATTAGTAGTATACTGGTGGTATAGTAGTAGTATATTAGTAGTATACGGGTGGTATAGTAGTAGTATACTAGTAGTATACTGGTGGTATAGTAGTAGTATATTAGTAGTATACTGGTGGTATAGTAGTAGTATATTAGTAGTATACTGGTGGTATAGTAGTAGTATATTAGTAGTATACTGGTGGTATAGTAGTAGTATATTAGTAGTATACTGGTGGTATAGTAGTAGTATATTAGTAGTATACTGGTGGTATAGTAGTAGTATATTAGTAGTATACTGATGGTATAATAGTAGTATATTAGTAGTATACTGGTGGTATAGTCGTAGTATATTAGTAGTATACTGGTGGTATAGTAGTAGTATATTAGTAGTATACTGGTGGTATAGTAGTAGTATACTGGTGGTATAGTAGTAGTATATAGTAGTAGTATACTGGTGGTATAGTAGTAGTATATTAGTAGTATACTGGTGGTATAGTCGTAGTATATTAGTAGTATACTGGTGGTATAGTCGTAGTATATTAGTAGTATACGGGTGGTATAGTAGTAGTATATTAGTAGTATACGGGTGGTATAGTAGTAGTATATTAGTAGTATACTGGTGGTATAGTAGTAGTATATTAGTAGTATACTGGTGGTATAGTAGTAGTATATTAGTAGTATACTGGTGGTATAGTAGTAGTATATTAGTAGTATACGGGTGGTATAGTAGTAGTAAATTAGTAGTATACTGGTGGTATAGTAGTAGTATATTAGTAGTATACTGGTGGTATAGTAGTAGTATATTAGTAGTATACGGGTGGTATAGTAGTAGTATATTAGTAGTATACTGGTGGTATAGTAGTAGTATATTAGTAGTATACTGGTGGTATAGTAGTAGTATATTAGTAGTATACTGGTGGTATAGTAGTAGTATATTAGTAGTATACTGGTGGTATAGTAGTAGTATATTAGTAGTATACAGGTGGTATAGTAGTAGTATAGTAGTAGTATATTAGCAGTATACTGGTGGTATAGTAGTAGTATAGTAGTAATATGGCAGTAGTATACTGGTGGTATAGTAGTAGTATAGTAGTAGTATACTGGTGGTATAGTAGTAGTATATTAGTAGTATACTGGCGGTATAGTAGTAGTATAGTAGTACTATGGTAGTAGTATACTGGTGGGATAGTAGTAGTATAGTAGTAGTATACTGGCGGTATAGTAGTAGTATATTAGTAGTATACTGGTGGTATAGTAGTATAGTAGTAATATATTTGTAGTATACTGGTGGTATAGCAGTAGTATAGTAGTAATATATTAGCAGTATACTGGCGGTATAGTAGTAGTATAGTAGTAATATATTACTAGTATACAGGTGGTATAGTAGTAGTACAGTAGTAATATATTAGTAGTATACTGGTGGTATAGTAGTAGTATAGTAATAGTATACTGGTGGTATAGTAGTAGACTAGTAGTAATGTAGTAGTAGTAATTTAGTAATGTAGTAGTAGTATGGTAGTAGAATAGTGGTAATATAGTAACATAGTAGTATTATAGTAGTAGAACAGTAGTAGTAATATAGTAATAAAGTAGTAGTATAGTAGTAATATAGTAGTAGTATAGTATTACTATAGTAGTAGTATAGTGGTGGTATAGTAGTAGTATAGTGGTAATATATTAGTAGTATACTGGTGGTATAGTAGTAGTATAGTAGTAATATAGTAGATAGTAGTAGTATAGTAGTAAAATAGTAGGAATATAGTAGCAGCAGGAGTAACAGCTCTACTCACAACACAGTCAAAGCAGTTGAAGGAGGAGTTGAAGTAGGGCCTAGTCCCCAAGCCATACATCTTAATACACATCTCTGACATGAACAGACCCAGGAATATAAACTCTGCATAGACTGGAGAGAGAGAGGGGGGGGGGAGAAAGAGAGGGGGGAGAGAGGGGGGAGGAGAGAGAGGGGGGGAGGGGGAGAGAGAAAGATAGGGGGGGAGAGGGGGGAGAGCAAGAGAGAGAGGGGAGGGGAGAGAGAGAGAGAGAGAGAGGGGAGGGGAGAGAGAGAGAGAGAGAGAGAGAGAGAGAGAGAGAGAGAGAGAGAGAGAGAGAGAGAGAGAGAGAGGGGGGGGAGAGAAAGGGAGAGGAGAGAGAGAGAGAGGGAGAGAGAGGGGTAGAGACAGAGAGAGAGGGGGAGAGACATGAAGAGAGAGGGGGGATTTAAACGGAGAGAAAGAGAAAGTGGGTAGAGAAGGAGGAAGGGAATAGAGAGAATCAGGTTAGATGACTGGAGATCAATAATGACACTAGCTAGTCTATGATGGCAGACTGCTGTGATGATAACTCTCCATGATGAATAGACTTCATCAGCTAGACATCTTATGGAAATTAGACTGGACACTAGCCATGCATAATCACTTCAGTTCAGGAAGTGTGTGTGAGACTCACAGAAAAAGGCGGACAGCATCTCAGGCCTGGTCATAGTGCAAATTGTGTTGAGGTGAGGTGAGGTGTGTGTGTGATCATGGAGAGTGTGTGGGTGTGTTTGCATGTGTGTGTGTGTGTGTGTTTTCATGTGTGTGTGCATGTAAATCTACTCACAGAGAAAGTCGGAGAGGATCTCAGGTTGTTCATAGTGTACCACCGCCACACACATGGTGTTGAGGCCCACCAGACTCAGGACGGTCCAGTAGAAGGCCTGAGTCTTCACCATCTTACGGATGAAGAACCGGATCCGCCGCTCGTTCCTATTGTAGTTGGACCCATCCTGCAGACCACCTCGGCCAAACGGGTCTCCTAGAAGAAGATGAAGAGTTATAGATCTGTCATTTGCCTTGAAAACAACGTTTGATAAGCGGTAGAGCCGTTCTATCTGTGCTATTTCTATGCTTAGTATTTTTACTTTGGATTTTGTTTGTCATACAGTTGAAGTTGGAAGTTTACTTACACTTCGGTTGGAGTCATTAAAACTCATTTCTCAACCACTCCACACATTTCTTGTTAACAAACTATAGTTTTGGCAAGTCGGTTAAGACATTTACTTTGTGCATATAGTAGTAGTATACTGGTGGTATAGTAGTAGTATAGTAGTAATATATTAGTAGTATACTGGTGGTATAGTAGTAGTATAGTAGTAATATATTAGTAGTATACTGGTGGTATAGTAGTAGTATAGTAGTAATATATTAGTAGTATACTGGTGGTATAGTAGTAGTATAGTAGTAATATATTAGTAGTATACTGGTGGTATAGTAGTAGTATAGTAGTAATATATTAGTAGTATACTGGTGGTATAGTAGTAGTATAGTAGTAATATATTAGTAGTATACCGGCGGTATAGTAGTAGTATAGTAGTAGTATAGTAGTAATGTAGTAGTAGTATACTGGTGGTATAGTAGTAGTATAGTAGTAATATATTAGTAGTATATTGGTAGTATAGTAGTAGTATAATAGTCATATATTAATAGTATACTGGTGGTATAGTAGTAGTATAGTAGTAATGTAGTAGTAGTATACTGGTGGTATAGTTGACCCAAGTTAAACAATTTAAAGGCAATGCTACCAAATACGAATTGAGTGTATGTAAACTTCTGACCCACCAGGAATGTGATGAAAGGAATAAAAGCTGAACTAAATCATTCTCTCTACTATTATTCTGACATTTCACATTCTAAAAATCAGATCCTAACTGACCTAAAACTCTCCTTTTTGCTAGGATTAAATGTCAGGAAATGTGAAAAACTGAGTTTAAATGTATTTGGCTAAGGTGTACGTAAACTTCTGACTTCAACTGTATGTACAGTATCAAGTTCATTGAACTTTAGCCCAGCTTTTTTAGTTAAGTTGGAACAACATTTTTGCCAACTTGTCTCGTTGATTTTTGTCCAACTTTAAATGTCAAGTTTACACTTCTACAAAAAGTTGAGTGAACTCCAAAAACTCTATGGAACTAGTTACTAACATATCTTGAGTTGGGCCACCTTGATTTAACATTATTTCAATGTTTTATGAATATCGCTAGCAGCAACAGAATAAACACATTTTGATTTACATACCTACAGTAGGATCAACAACAGAATAAACACATTTTGATTTACATACCTACAGTAGGATCAACAACAGAATAAACACATTTTGATTTACATACCTACAGTAGGATCAACAACAGAATAAACACATTTTGATTTACATACCTACAGTAGGATCAACAACATAATAAACACATTTTGATTTACATACCTACAGTAGGATCAACAACAGAATAAACACATTTTGATTTACATACCTACAGTAGGATCAACAACATAATAAACACATTTTGATTTACATACCTACAGTAGGATCAACAACACAATAAACACATTTTGATTTACATACCTACAGTAGGATCAACAACATAATAAACACATTTTGATTTACATACCTACAGTAGGATCAACAACATAATAAACACATTTTGATTTACATACCTACAGTAGGATCAACAACATAATAAACACATTTTGATTTACATACCTACAGTAGGATCAACAACAGAATAAACACATTTTGATTTACATACCTACAGTAGGATCAACAACATAATAAACACATTTTGATTTACATACCTACAGTAGGATCAACAACATAATAAACACATTTTGATTTACATACCTACAGTAGGATCAACAACAGAATAAACACATTTTGATTTACATACCTACAGTAGGATCAACAACATAATAAACACATTTTGATTTACATACCTACAGTAGGATCAACAACATAATAAACACATTTTGATTTACATACCTACAGTAGGATCAACAACATAATAAACACATTTTGATTTACATACCTACAGTAGGATCAACAACAGAATAAACACATTTTGATTTACATACCTACAGTAGGATCAACAACATAATAAACCCATTTTGATTTACATACCTACAGTAGGATCAACAACATAATAAACACATTTTGATTTACATACCTACAGTAGGATCAACAACAGAATAAACACATTTTGATTTACATACCTACAGTAGGATCAACAACATAATAAACACATTTTGATTTACATACCTACAGTAGGATCAACAACATAATAAACACATTTTGATTTACATACCTACAGTAGGATCAACAACATAATAAACACATTTTGATTTACATACCTACAGTAGGATCAACAACATAATAAACACATTTTGATTTACATACCTACAGTAGGATCAACAACATAATAAACCCATTTTGATTTACATACCTACAGTAGGATCAACAACATAATAAACACATTTTGATTTACATACCTACAGTAGGATCAACAACATAATAAACACATTTTGATTTACATACCTACAGTAGGATCAACAACATAATAAACACATTTTGATTTACATACCTACAGTAGGATCAACAACATAATAAACACATTTTGATTTACATACCTACAGTAGGATCAACAACAGAATAAACACATTTTGATTTACATACCTACAGTAGGATCAACAACATAATAAACACATTTTGATTTACATACCTACAGTAGGATCAACAACATAATAAACACATTTTGATTTACATACCTACAGTAGGATCAACAACATAATAAACACATTTTGATTTACATACCTACAGTAGGATCAACAACATAATAAACACATTTTGATTTACATACCTACAGTAGGATCAACAACATAATAAACACATTTTGATTTACATACCTACAGTAGGATCAACAACATAATAAACACATTTTGATTTACATACCTACAGTAGGATCAACAACATAATAAACACATTTTGATTTACATACCTACAGTAGGATCAACAACATAATAAACACATTTTGATTTACATACCTACAGTAGGATCAACAACATAATAAACACATTTTGATTTACATACCTACAGTAGGATCAACAACATAATAAACACATTTTGATTTACATACCTACAGTAGGATCAACAACATAATAAACACATTTTGATTTACATACCTACAGTAGGATCAACAACATAATAAACACATTTTGATTTACATACCTACAGTAGGATCAACAACATAATAAACACATGTTGATTTACATACCTACAGTAGGATCAACAACACAATAAACAAATTTTGATTTACATACCTACAGTAGGATCAACAACACAATAAACACATTTTGAATTCCATGCCTACAGTCGGAAAATATTAGAATATCTTCTTTCTAATTTCTCAACTCCTAACATTGAGTAAATGACACTAACTGGAGTCTCTGACATAGACTTTAAAATAGCACCGCACACAGTCAAGTGTCGCTGACTGATGGTAAAAGCTTGACTTGACTTGAACATTTCTGCCAACACTTTGCTAACTTCTGTTTAACCAGCTAAACAGCTGCTTTTGGTGAAAACGTGTTTGGAGTTTCCTTTCTAGCCAAGAGCCTTATGTTACAGTTTACACTTATCATGTGGGGAGGTCAAAATAATGAGAAGATCTACCAAATCTATTATATATTAAAATGTTGATTAGTTCTCCTTGCCATAATGGTTCACCTGATAAGAAAAGACATGATACATGTATTTTTGCTAATGTATGATGGGGGTCCCTGGGTCGCCAGTTGCCTGATCCCTGTTTCACACTGTAATGCTTCTTCATGATATTATTATGAAGTTATAAATAATTGTGTAATAGAAACCATTAGCTCCACCGTCTTCCCCCTCCTCTGGATTCAGCAGCTCTTTCTTGTTCTTGGTCTTGACGGTACCTGGAGGATATAGAAAGATAGAATGTTCCAATCTCTCTTTCTCTCTCTCTCTCTCTCTATCTCTGACACACTCATTCTCTCTCTCGGTATCAAAAACAAGGTTTCCACCCAACCTTTTTATGGCCTGATGGAAACCGAACATTCTTCAACCAAACTTTCCAAATGTCGACAAAATAAAATACGCAAGACGAGGTGGGATCTTTTTGTGTCAGTAAAATGAATTATGCGAGAAATGGTGGCGCCAAATATTGATACAATAAACTTGGAGTCCCGCGATGACATGCTGTGTGGTCCTCCCACTACGACTCGTCAGGAAAGCACACAGTTTATTAGGCTCCAGATGGAAAGACAATGTTGTGAAAGTCACAGGAGGTTGGTAGCACCTTCATTAGGGAGGACGGGCTCGTTTTAGTGACTGGAGCGGAATCCGTGGAATGGTAACAAATACATCCAACACATGGTTCCCATTGCCATTCCATCTCCTCCTTTCCGGCCATTATTATGAGCCGTTCTGTGGTGAAAGTCATCTCCTCCTTTCCGGCCATTATTATGAGCCGTTCTGTGGTGAAAGTCATCTCCTCCTTTCCGGCCATTATTATGAGCCGTTCTGTGGTGAAAGTCATCTCCTCCTTTCCGACCATTATTATGAGCCGTTCTGTGGTGAAAGTCATCTCCTCCTTTCCGGCCATTATTATGAGCCATTCTGTGGTGAAAGTGCAACGTGATGAGCTTGATGTTCCTTTCCAATAAATATTGAGGGTCTTATTCTGGTGACATGGTAATCGATGCTTGGCTGCCATTTGACAAATAAAAATAATCTTGCTCCGTTTTACGGGCTCCCAACCAACTGTGCTATTTAGTTTTTTTTTTGTGTAACTCATTTGGTACATAACGTTGCTGCTACCATCTCTTATGACCGAAAAGAGCTTCTGGACATCAGAACAGCGTATTACTCACGTCGAACTGGACAAATCCCCATCATCAGCGTGAAGAAAAGATGGAGAAAAAGGGGGAGGGCTGGGGGGGGGGCCTTGTAAGAATCCGCAGACTAGTAGGTAAACCAACACTACCCTCCGTATTATTGGGCAACGTCATTGGAAAACAAACTGTACGGACTACGATTAAGACTATCCTACCAACGCGACATTAAAAACTGTCATATCTTATGTTTCACCGAGACTTGGCTGAACAAAGACAAGGATAATATAGAGCTGGCTGGCTTCTCTGTGTTTTGGCAGGACAGAGCAGCTACGTCTGGCAAGACGAGGGGCAGGGGTGTGTGTCTATTTGCCAATAACTGCTGGTGCGCGATGTCTAATATTAAAGAAGTCTCAAGGTATTGCTCGCCTTAGGTTGAATACCTCATGATAAGCTGTAGACCACACTATCTACCAAGAGATTTCTCATCTATATTATTCGTAGCCGTCTAGTTACCACCATAAACCGATGCGATGCTGTAGTGGAGCAGGTCGAGAGTTCCTTGGTGTCCACATCACCAACAAACTAACATGGTCCAAACACACCAAAGAGGCACGACAACACCTTTTCCCCCTCAGGAGAAAAGACTTGCCATGGGTCTCCAGATCCTCAAAACGTTCTACAGCTCCACCATCGAGAACACCCTGACTCGTTGCATCACCGCCTGGTATGGCAACTGCTCGGGCATCTGACCGTAAGGAGCTACAGAGGGTAGTGTGTACGGCCCAGTACATCACTGGGACCAAGCTTCCTGACATCCAGGACCTTTATACTAGGCAGTGTCAGAGGAAAGCCCCAAAAATGGTCAAAGACTCCAGCCACCCCAGTCATAGACTGTTCTCTCTGCTAGCGCACGGCAAGTGGTACCGGAGCACCAAGTCTGGGACCAAAAGGCTCCTTAACAGCTTCTACCCCCAAGCCATAAGACTGCTGAACAGCTAATCAAATGGCTACCCAGACTATTTACATTGAACCCCCCCCCCCCCCCCCCCCCCCTCTGTTTATTATCTATGCATAGTCACATTACAAATGACCTGGACTAACCTGTACCCCGCACGTTGACTCGGTACCAGAACCCCCTGTGTCACATTACAAATGACCTGGACTAACCTGTACCCCTGCACGTTGACTCGGTACCGGAACCCCCTGTGTTACATTACAAATGACCTGGACTAACCTGTACCCCCGCACATTGACTCGGTACCGGAACCCCCTGTGTTACATTACAAATGACCTGGACTAACTATTCTCTCATACACTTTCTCATCTCTCATCTCTTCCCCCCACCCCCCACTCTTCCCCCCACCCCCCACTCTTCCCCCCACCCCCCACTCTTCCCCCCACCCCCCACTCTTCCCCCTACCCCCCACTCTTCCCCCCCACCCCCCACTCTTCCCCCCACCCCCCACTCTTCCCCCCACCCTTCCCCCCACCCCCCACTCTTCCCCCCACCCCCCACTCTGTCTGAAGTAGACTGAAGTACTTTACCGGTAAAAATGGTACCATCCTCATTCAGAAGGACCTCCTCTGTAGAAACACAATAACCCATGGTCAACAACAACACATCATGTCAGTTGTCAGTTTGTAAAGAGTTAAAGAGCAATAGCTTTAAGAACAGAGTTACAGTTTGTGCTTGTGTAAAGGAAGTGAGTGTGTGTGTGTATATTTTTACTTACCTGCTTTACAGATCCATTCTAGATATCCATTTAGCTCTCTCTCTATTTGCTGCTGGCGTCTCAATTTGAGGAACTCTGCACGGTTCTCTACTCGCTCTCTCTCTTTGGCAAACTCTCTGTAGGGGTTGTGCACACACTCACAATCACATACTGGTAACACACTATATCTAGTACACACACTAGGGTCACACACTCACACATATCCATGTGCGCGCACGCACGCACGCACACACACACACACACACACACACACACACACACACACACACACACACACACACACACACACACACACACACACACACACACACACACACACACACACACACACACACACACACACACACACACACACACACAGCAGGCAAAATACTCTGTCTAAATCTCTAGTCACATGTGAATGAATAGCGCTCCCTTTTCTGAAGAGATCCATACATTGGCATCCATGGATTACCACGCTCTCCCCAGACTCACTGGCGCACGGGCGCAATAAAAGCATGTGTGTGTGTCTCTACTATGTGTGTGTGTCTCTACTGTGTGTGTGTGTCTCTACTGTGTGTGTGGCTCTACTGTGTGTGTGTGTGTGTCTCTACTGTGTGTGCGTGTCTCTACTGTGTGTGTGTGTGTCTCTACTGTGTGTGTGTGTGTCTCTACTGTGTGTGTGTGTGTGTGTCTCTACTGTGTGTGTGTGTGTGTCTCTATTGTGTGTGTGTGTGTCTCTACTGTGTGTGTGTGTCTCTCTACTGTGTGTGTGTGTGTCTCTACTGTGTGTGTGTGTCTCTACTGTGTGTGTGTGTCTCTACTGTGTGTGTGTGTGTGTCTCTACTGTGTGTGTGTGTCTCTACTGTGTGTGTGTGTGTGTCTCTACTGTGTGTGTGCGTGTCTCTACTGTGTGTGTGTGTCTCTACTGTGTGTGTGTGTCTCTACTTTGTGTGTGTGTCTCTACTGTGTGTGTGTGTCTCTACTTTGTGTGTGTGTCTCTACTGTGTGTGTGTGTCTCTACTGTGTGTGCGTCTTCCTGTCCGCTGTGTGTGTCTCTACTGTGTGTGTCTCTACTGTGTGTGCATGTCTCTACTGTGTGTACATGTCTCTACTGTGTGTGTGTGTGTGTGTCTCTACTGTGTGTGTGTCTCTACTGTGTGTGTGTGTCTCTAATGTGTGTGTGTGTCTCTACTGTGTGTGTGTCTCTACTGTGTGTGGGTGTGTCTCTACTGTGTGTGTGTGTCTCTACTGTGTGTGTGTGTCTCTACTGTGTGTGTGTGTCTCTACTGTGTGTGTGGCTCTACTGTGTGTGTGTGTCTCTACTGTGTGTGTGTGTGTCTCTACTGTGTGTGTGTGTGTCTCTACTGTGTGTGTGTGTCTCTACTGTGTGTGTGCATCTCTACTGTGTGTGTGTGTCTCTACTGTGTGTGTGTCTCTATTGTGTGTGTGTGTGTCTCTACTGTGTGTGTGTGTCTCTCTACTGTGTGTGTGTGTGTGTCTCTACTGTGTGTGTGTGTCTCTACTGTGTGTGTGTCTCTACTGTGTGTGTGTGTGTGTCTCTACTGTGTGTGTGTGTCTCTACTGTGTGTGTGTGTGTGTGTCTCTACTGTGTGTGTGCATGTCTCTACTGTGTGTGTGTGTCTCTACTGTGTGTGTGTGTGTCTCTACTTTGTGTGTGTGTCTCTACTGTGTGTGTGTGTCTCTACTTTGTGTGTGTGTCTCTACTGTGTGTGTGTGTCTCTACTGTGTGTGCGTCTTCCTGTCCGCTGTGTGTGTCCTCTACTGTGTGTGTCTCTACTGTGTGTGCATGTCTCTACTGTGTGTACATGTCTCTACTGTGTGTGTGTGTGTGTCTCTACTGTGTGTGTGTGTTCTCTACTGTGTGTGTGTGTCTCTAATGTGTGTGTGTGTGTGTCTCTACTGTGTGTGTGTGTCTCTACTGTGTGTGGGTGTGTCTCTACTGTGTGTGTGTGTCTCTACTGTGTGTGTGTGTCTCTACTGTGTGTGTGGCTCTACTGTGTGTGTGTGTCTCTACTGTGTGTGTGTGTGTGTGTGTCTCTCTACTGTGTGTGTGTGTGTGTCTCTACTGTGTGTGTGCATGTCTCTACTGTGTGTGTGTCTCTACTGTGTGTGTGTGTCTCTACTTTGTGTGTGTGTCTCTACTGTGTGTGTGTGTCTCTACTTTGTGTGTGTGTCTCTACTGTGTGTGTGTGTCCTCTACTGTGTGTGCGTCTTCCTGTCCGCTGTGTGTGTCTCTACTGTGTGTGTCTCTACTGTGTGTGCATGTCTCTACTGTGTGTACATGTCTCTACTGTGTGTGTGTGTGTCTCTACTGTGTGTGTGTGTCTCTACTGTGTGTGTGTGTCTCTAATGTGTGTGTGTGTCTCTACTGTGTGTGTGTGTCTCTACTGTGTGTGGGTGTGTCTCTACTGTGTGGTGTGTGTCTCTACTGTGTGTGTGTGTCTCTACTGTGTGTGTGGCTCTACTGTGTGTGTGTGTCTCTACTGTGTGTGTGTGTGTGTGTCTCTACTGTGTGTGTGTGTGTCTCTACTGTGTGTGTGTGTCCTCTACTGTGTGTGTGCGTCTCTACTGTGTGTGTGTGTCTCTACTGTGTGTGTGTCTCTATTGTGTGTGTGTGTGTGTCTCTACTGTGTGTGTGTGTCTCTCTAACTGTGTGTGTGTGTCTCTACTGTGTGTGTGTGTGTCTCTACTGTGTGTGTGCGTGTCTCTACTGTGTGTGTGTGTGTCTCTACTGTGTGTGTGTGACTCTACTGTGTGTGTGTGTCTCTACTTTGTGTGTGTGTCTCTACTGTGTGTGTGTGTCTCTACTTTGTGTGTGTGTCTCTACTGTGTGTGTGTGTCTCTACTGTGTGTGTCTCTACTGTGTGTGCATGTCTCTACTGTGTGTACATGCCTCTACTGTGTGTGTGTGTCTCTACTGTGTGTGTGTGTCTCTACTGTGTGTGTGTGTCTCTACTGTGTGTGTGTGTGTCTCTACTGTGTGTGTGTGTCTCTACTGTGTGTGTCTCTACTGTGTGTGCGTGTCTCTACTGTGTGTGTGTGTGTGTCTCTACTGTGTGTGTGTGTCTCTACTGTGTGTGTGTGTGTCTCTACTGTGTGTGTGTGTCTCTACTGTGTGTGTGTGTCTCTACTGTGTGTGTGTGTCTTCCCGTCCGCTGTGCGTCAGTGGATTTGGGGCGAACCCAGATTAGCAGAGTTCAGTCAGCGTGAGGGGATTGAGGGGTGAGCTCCGTTGAAAATGCCTGTCAGATGAGCAGGTTAACCAACACACAGACTCCTCTCGAAGAAACGCCTGATAATCACGTCATCATAATGGAATAATTGAATAACATCGCCCTGAGCTCAGCTGAATAGGGTTGATGTTACAGATTTAGGATTCGTGTTAAAATAGTCTGAGGATCACTCTTTGAAAAACGTCAATATAGGAGTTGTGAAGTCGTGTTTATATGTGTTAAAGACCATTCTATTCACTTAGGACATCTGTCAGGATAAGTGTTTCACACTGTTATAGATGTAGTAGAACGGTTTAATACTTCTCTGTTACAGAGTCAGGATAACTCTTAAAGACTATTGGGATAACTCTTAAAGACTATTGGGATAACTCTTAAAGACTATTGGGATAACTCTTAACGACTATTGGGATAACTCTTAAAGACTATTGGGATAACTCTTAAAGACTATTGGGATAACTCTTAAAGACTATTGGGATAACTCTTAACGACTATTTTTTATTTATTTATTTTTTATTTCACCTTTATTTAACCAGGTAGGCTAGTTGAGAACAAGTTCTCATTTGCAACTGCGACCTGGCCAAGATAAAGCATAGCAGTGTGAGCAGACAACAAAGAGTTACACATGGAGTAAACAATTAACAAGTCAATAACACAGTAGAAACCAAAGGGGGAGTCTATATACAATGTGTGCAAAAGGCATGAGGAGGTAGGCAAATAATTACAATTTTGCAGATTAACACTGGAGTGATGAATGATCAGATGGTCATGTACAGGTAGAGATATTGGTGTGCAAAAGAGCAGAAAAGTAAATAAATAAAAACAGTATGGGGATGAGGTAGGTGAAAAAGGGTGGGCTATTTACCAATAGACTATGTACAGCTGCAGCGATCGGTTAGCTGCTCAGATAGCTGATGTTTGAAGTTGGTGAGGGAGATAAAAGTCTCCAACTTCAGCGATTTTTGCAATTCGTTCCAGTCACAGGCAGCAGAGTACTGGAACGAAAGGCGGCCAAATGAGGTGTTGGCTTTAGGGATGATCAGTGAGATACACCTGCTGGAGCGCGTGCTACGGATGGGTGTTGCCATCGTGACCAGTGAGCTGAGATAAGGCGGAGCTTTACCTAGCATGGACTTGTAGATGACCTGGAGCCAGTGGGTCTGGCGACGAATATGTAGCGAGGGCCAGCCGACTAGAGCATACAAGTCGCAGTGGTGGGTGGTATAAGGTGCTTTAGTGACGAAACGGATGGCACTGTGATAGACTGCATCCAGTTTGCTGAGTAGAGTGTTGGAAGCCATTTTGTAGATGACATCGCCGAAGTCGAGGATCGGTAGAATAGTCAGTTTTACTAGGGTAAGCTTGGCGGCGTGAGTGAAGGAGGCTTTGTTGCGGAATAGAAAGCCGACTCTTGATTTGATTTTCGATTGGAGATGTTTGATATGAGTCTGGAAGGAGAGTTTGCAGTCTAGCCAGACACCTAGGTACTTATAGACATCCACATATTCTAGGTCGGAACCATCCAGGGTGGTGATGCTAGTCGGGCATGCGGGTGCAGGCAGCGACCGGTTGAAAAGCATGCATTTGGTTTTACTAGCGTTTAAGAGCAGTTGGAGGCCATGGAAGGAGTGTTGTATGGCATTGAAGCTTGTTTGGAGGTTAGATAGCACAGTGTCCAAAGACGGGCCGAAGGTATATAGAATGGTGTCGTCTGCGTAGAGGTGGATCAGGGAATCGCCCGCAGCAAGAGCAACATCATTGATATACACAGAGAAAAGAGTCGGCCCGAGAATTGAACCCTGTGGCACCCCCATAGAGACTGCCAGAGGACCAGACAGCATGCCCTCCGATTTGACGCACTGAACTCTGTCTGCAAAGTAATTGGTGAACCAGGCAAGGCAGTCATCCGAAAAACCGAGGCTCCTGAGTCTGCCGATAAGAATATGGTGATTGACAGAGTCGAAAGCCTTGGCAAGGTCGATGAAGACGGCTGCACAGTACTGTCTTTTATCGATGGCGGTTATGATATCGTTGAGTACCTTGAGTGTGGCTGAGGTGCACCCATGACCGGCTCGGAAACCAGATTGCACAGCGGAGAAGGTGCGGTGGGATTCGAGATGGTCAGTGACCTGTTTGTTGACTTGGCTTTCGAAGACCTTAGATAGGCAGGGCAGGATGGATATAGGTCTGTAACAGTTTGGGTCCAGGGTGTCTCCCCCTTTGAAGAGGGGGATGACTGCGGCAGCTTTCCAATCCTTGGGGATCTCAGACGATATGAAAGAGAGGTTGAACAGGCTGGTAATAGGGGTTGCGACAATGGTGGCAGATAGTTTCAGAAATAGAGGGTCCAGATTGTCAAGCCCAGCTGATTTGTACGGGTCCAGGTTTTGCAGCTCTTTCAGAACATCTGCTATCTGGATTTGGTTAAAGGAGAACCTGGAGAGGCTTGGGCGAGGAGCTGCGGGGGGGGCGGAGCTGTTGGCCGAGGTTGAAGTAGCCAGGCGGAAGGCATGGCCAGCCGTTGAGAAATGCTTATTGAAGTTTTCGATAATCATGGATTTATCAGTGGTGACCGTGTTACCTAGCCTCAGTGCAGTGGGCAGCTGGGAGGAGGTGCTCTTGTTCTCCATGGACTTCACGGTGTCCCAGAACTTTTTGGAGTTGGAGCTACAGGATGCAAACTTCTGCCTGAAGAAGCTGGCCTTAGCTTTCCTGACTGACTGCGTGTATTGGTTCCGGACTTCCCTGAACAGTTGCATATCACGGGGACTATTCGATGCTATTGCAGTCCGCCACAGGATGTTTTTGTGCTGGTCGAGGGCAGTCAGGTCTGGGGTGAACCAAGGGCTGTATCTGTTCTTAGTTCTGCATTTTTTGAACGGAGCATGCTTATCTAAAATGGTGGGGAAGTTACTTTTAAAGAATCACCAGGCATCCTCAACTGACGGGATGAGGTCAATGTCCTTCCAGGATACCCGGGCCAGGTCGATTAGAAAGGCCTGCTCACAGAAGTGTTTTAGGGAGCGTTTGACAGTGATGAGGGGTGGTCGTTTGACTGCGGCTCCGTAGCGGATACAGGCAATGAGGCAGTGATCGCTGAGATCCTGGTTGAAGACAGCGGAGGTGTATTTGGAAGGCCAGTTGGTCAGGATGACGTCTATGAGGGTGCCCTTGTTTACAGAGTTAGGGTTGTACCTGGTGGGTTCCTTGATGATTTGTGTGAGATTGAGGGCATATAGCTTAGATTGTAGGACTGGCGAGGTGTTAAGCATATCCCAGTTTAGGTCACCTAACAGAACAAACTCTGAAGCTAGATGGGGGGCGATCAATTCACAAATGGTGTCCAGGGCACAGCTGGGAGCTGAGGGGGGTCGGTAGCAGGCGGCAACCGTGAGAGACTTATTTCTGGAGAGAGTAATTTTCAAAATTAGTAGTTCGAACTGTTTGGGTATGGACCTGGAAAGTATGACATTACTTTGCAGGCTATCTCTGCAGTAAACTGCAACTCCGCCCCCTTTGGCAGTTCTATCTTGACGGAAGATGTTATAGTTGGGTATGGAAATCTCTGAATTTTTGGTGGCCTTCCTGAGCCAGGATTCAGACACAGCAAGGACATCAGGGTTAGCAGAGTGTGCTAAAGCAGTGAGTAAAACAAACTTAGGGAGGAGGCTTCTGATGTTGACATGCATGAAACCAAGGCTTTTTCGATCACAGAAGTCAACAAATGAGGGTGCCTGGGGACATGCAGGGCCTGGGTTTACCTCCACATCACCCGCGGAACAGAGAAGGAGTAGTATGAGGGTGCGGCTAAAGGCTATCAAAACTGGTCGCCTAGAGCGTTGGGGACAGAGAATAAGAGGAGCAGGTTTCTGGGCATGGTTGAATATATTCAGGGCATAATGCGCAGACAGGGGTATGGTGGGGTGCGGGTACAGAGGAGGTAAGCCCAGGCACTGGGTGATGATGAGGGAGGTTGTATCTCTGGACATGCTGGTAGTAATGGGTGAGGTCACCGCATGTGTGGGAGGTGGGACAAAGGAGTTATCAGGGGCGTGAAGAGTGGAACTAGGGGCTCCATTGTGAACTAAAACAATGATAACTAACCTGAACAACAGTATACAAGGCATATTGACATTTGAGAGAGACATACAGCGAGGCATACAGTAATCACAGGTGTTGAATTGGGAAAGCTAGCTAAAACAGTAGGTGAGACAACAGCTAATCAGCTAGCACAACAACAGCAGGTAAAATGGCGTAGACTAGGCAACGTGGCCAACAGATAGAACAAACAAGCAGAATGGAGTACCGTGATTAATGGACAGTCCAGCGTGCATCAGCTATGTAGCCAAGAGATCAGTGTCCAGGGGGCAGCGGTGGATGGGGCAGGGAAGCTGGCCTGGCGAGTGTTATCCAGGTTTAAAAAAAACTAACAATGACTAAATAGCTTGTAGCTAGTTAGCTGGTTAGCTTCTGGAGGTTCTTGAGTGTGTTCTAAAAATAAATAAATAAATAATAGCGATTCCGTATCACATTGGGTGAGGCAGGTTTCCGGAAGGTATAAACAAATTAAAAGTCAAAAGAGATAGAAAGTAAATATGGGTCCGGTGAGCGTTTGAGACGCGGCGATTCAGGCGGTTAGCAGACCTGTGCTAACAAGCTAACAGTTTGTAGGCCCGGGCTAGACAAGGTAGCAGTTAGCGGGCCGGAGCTGGACAAGCTAGCAGTTAGCAGGCCGAATTAGCAAGCAGGGAGATAGCGAGGGCTAGAGAGTTAGCCTTTGGGGACGTCGCGATGGGGTGAGTCTGTTTATTCCTCTTCATGCGATGACATCGGTAGACCGGTCGTGGGCCCGGGTATTGTAGCTCAGGAGTATGCTACGGTGGTAGCGCAGGTGCTACGGCCGGGAGTAATCCGAGGTTGCGGTTTAGCTAGATAGCTAGTTGCTGAAAAATCCAGCTGAAAGATGTTCCGTTTGCGGTGGGAATCCGGGGATGAAAAATAAATAGGTCCGTTGTGCTCTGGTTAAAGTCGCGTTGTACGAACAGGCGAGAGCTTTCCGAACTACAGGTTAGCTGATGACCGGTTAGCTGGAGACCGCTAGCATACCCGCTGGTTAGCTGGCTAGCTTCAGTTGAGGGGTCCCGAAGTAAATATAAATACTTTAGGAAAAATAGCTACATTGGGTGAGTCGGGTTGCAGGAGAGTATTTGGAAGCTTAGGGTTTAGCAAAATGTTTTCAAAGAGATATGTGGAGAAAATATGTAAAAAACGAAAAATAAACGATATATACAGGGACACGACAGGACAGGACGACCTACTGCTACGCCATCTTAGAATGATTGGGATAACTCTTAAAGACTATTGGGATAACTCTTAAAGACTATTGGGATAACTCTTAACGACTATTGGGATAACTCTTAAAGACTATTGGGATAACTCTTAAAGACTATTGGGATAACTCTTAAAGACTATTGGGATAACTCTTAAAGACTATTGGGATAACTCTTAAAGACTATTGGGATAACTCTTAAAGACTATTGGGATAACTCTTAAAGACTATTGGGATAACTCTTAAAGACTATTGGGATATTTCTTAAAGACTATTGGGATAACTCTTAAGACTATTGGGATAACTCTTAAAGACTATTGGGATAACTCTTAAAGACTATTGGGATAACTCTTAAGACTATTGGGATAACTCTTAACGACTATTGGGATAACTCTTAAAGACTATTGGGATAACTCTTAAAGACTATTGGGATAACTCTTAAAGACTATTGGGATAACTCTTGAAGACTATTGGGATAACTCTTAAAGACGATTGGGATAACTCTTACAGACTATTGGGATAACTCTTAAATACTATTGGGATAACTCTTAAAGACTATTGGGATAACTCTTAAAGACTATTGGGATAACTCTTACAGACTATTGGGATAACTCTTAAAGACGATTGGGATAACTCTTACAGACTATTGGGATAACTCTTAAAGACTATTGGGATAACTCTTAAAGACTATTGGGATAACTCTTAAAGACTATTGGGATAACTCTTAAAGACTATTGGGATAACTCTTACAGACTATTGGGATAACTCTTAAAGACTATTGGGATAACTCTTAAAGACTATTGGGATAACTCTTAAAGACTATTGGGATAACTCTTACAGACTATTGGGATAACTCTTAAAGACTATTGGGATAACTCTTAAAGACTATTGGGATAACTCTTAAAGACGATTGGGATAACTCTTACAGACTATTGGGATAATTCTTAAAGACTCTCAGGATAATTCTTAAAGACTATTGGGATATCTCTTAAAGACTTCTTAAAGATATTCTACCTGTCTAAGCCGTGTAGTGGGTTCTACTAAGCTATATGGAATTGTTTTAAGAAGGTCATACCAAGGATCATTTAGCTATTTGATTTTCAATTGTAAGACCCCTTGAAATATCAACAAAATACACAATTATTTTTGGCCTTTTTACTCTTAGGATAACTCTTAAACACTTAGGATAACTCTTAAAGACTCTTAGGATAACTCTTAAAGACTCATAGGATAACTAGAAAACCGTCAATCTAGGACCTGAGAGACTGTGTTTACAGAGGGGTGGAGGAGGGAGTATTGAGGAAGGAAAGTTGTGAATGGATCAGTTAAACATGCACGCACACACACACACACACACACACACACACATACACACACACACACACACACACACACACACACACACACACACACACACACACACACACACACAGACACACACACACACACACAGGTGTGCGTATGTACGTACCCTGAGAGGACGCCCAGCACCAGATTTAACATGAAGAAGGACCCGATGATGATGAGGGGGATGTAGTACATCCAGTTCCAGGCACTTCCCTCTACATTATTACTCTGGTGAGACAGACAGACATCATTACTCTGGTGAGACAGACATACATCATTACTCTGGAGAGACAGACAGACATCATTACTCTGGAGAGACAGACAGACATTATTACTCTGGTGAGACAGACAGATAGACAGACAGGAAGTTAGTCAGACAGACAGACATACAGACAGGAGGTTAGTCAGATAGACAGACAGGTTAATCAGACAGACAGACAGACAGACAAACAGACAGACAGGACGTTAGTCAGACAGACAGACAGACAGACAGACAGACAGACAGACAGACAGACAGACAGACAGACAGAAAGAAAGAAAGACAGACAGACAGACAGACAGACAGGACGTTAGTCAGACAGACAGACAGGACGTTAGTCAGACAGACAGACAGGACGTTAGTCAGACAGACAGACAGACAGGACGTTAGTCAGACAGACAGACAGGACGTTAGTCAGACAGACAGACAGGATGTTAGTCAGACAGACAGACAGACAGGACGTTACTCAGACAGACAGACAGACAGATCAAACAAACAGAGCTGGAAAATGTATTAAACTTGCATCTAAAAATGGTTCCATTCCACAGATACCAGTCCTGCCCATTTCCATCCTTCTTACATCACACTAGTGTGTGTTTTCCCAAACATTTGGAAGGAATGGAATAGAATATGATGTGGACTGTAAATTATACATTGTCTAGATGTGTTGCCAATGAATAATACATTGTGTGGAAATCGGTATTACATTAGCAGACCATAGTGTTCCCTGTGCTGTACATTTATACAAGGATTAGTATTTTCAATGAATTCCCTTACAGCACATAGCATAACATGTCGAACCATCCCTCCATGGTGATATACTGGGAGGACAGTGAACACACACACTTCAACCCCCCCCCCCCCCACACACACACAGTCCATCTCCCCACACACACACACACACACACTTCAACCCCCCCAAACACACACACACAGTCCTTCTCCCCACACACACACACACACACACTTCAACCCCCCCAAACACACACATACACACACACACTTCAACCCCCCCAAACACGCACACACACATAGTCCATCTCCCCACACACACACACACACACTTCAACCCCCCCAAACACGCACACACACACAGTCCATCTCCCCACACACACACACACACACACTTCAACCCCCCCAAACACGCACACACACACAGTCCATCTCCCCACACTCACACACACACACACTTCAACCCCCCCAAACACGCACACACACACAGTCCATCTCCCCACACACACACACACACACACTTCAACCCCCCCAAACACGCACACACACACAGTCCATCTCCCCACAAACACACACACACACTTCAACCCCCCCAAACACACACACACACACACACACACACACACACACAGTCCATCTCCCCACAAACACACACACACTTCAACCCCCCCAAACACACAAATACACACACACACACACACACACACACACACACACACACACACACACACACACACACACACAGACACACACACTTCAACCCCCCCAAACACACACACACACACACAGTCCATCTCCCCACACACACACTTCCACCCCACACACAGCCCTATATACTCACATAGTATAACATATCGGTCCAACCCTCCATGGTGATACATTGGAATACAGTGAGGACAGCAAAGAGAATGTTGTCGAATTGGGTGATCCCATAGTTGGGCCCCAGCCAATAGCCTTTACACGTGGTCCCATTAGGACACAATCTGGACGGTAACTCTGTACCGCATGGCAACTCATCATAAATCTCATCTATAGAGGAGAGGGAAAGAGAGGGAGGGGAGAGAGGGGAGGGGGAGAGAGAAGAAGGGGAGCGAGAGAGTAGGGGAAAAAGTGAGGGAGAGAGAGATGAGATTGATTAGAGTTGAAATCAGCATAAGAAAACAGCGAAGTGGTGGTCCAGTAAAATAATTTAAGGGATACGAGATGGGCTGTGTCTCAATGTCTTCCTTGTACTGTCTGGGGCTAGGGGTTGAGTTGGGACTGGGCCCTTTGGGTCTAGGGGTTGAGTTGGGTCTGGACCCTTTGGGTCTAGGGGTTGAGTTGGGACTGGGCCCTTGGGTCTAGGGGTTGAGTTGGGTCTGGACCCTTTGGGTCTAGGGGTTGAGTTGGGTCTGGACACTTTGGGTCTAGGGGTTGAGTTGGGATTGGGCCCTTTGGGTCTAGGTCTAGGTGTTGAGTTGGGTCTGGACCCTTTGGGTCTAGGGGTTGAGTTGGGACTGGGCCCTTGGGTCTAGGGGTTGAGTTGGGACTGGGCCCTTTGGGTCTAGGGGTTGAGTTGGGTCTGGACCCTTTGGGTCTAGGGGTTGAGTTGGGACTGGGCCCTTGGGTCTAGGGGTTGAGTTGGGTCTGAACCCTTTGGGTATAGGGGTTGAGTTGGGTCTGGACCCTTTGGGTCTAGGGGTTGAGTTGGGTCTGGACCCTTTGGGTCTAGGGGTTGAGTTGGGTCTGGACCCTTTGGGTCTAGGGGTTGAGTTGGGACTGGGCCCTTGAGTCTAGGGGTTGAGTTGGGTCTGGACCCTTTGGGTCTAGGGGTTGAGTTGGGACTGGGCCCTTGGGTCTAGGGGTTGAGTTGGGTCTGGACCCTTTGGGTCTAGGGGTTGAGTTGGGTCTGGACACTTTGGGTCTAGGGGTTGAGTTGGGATTGGGCCCTTTGGGTCTAGGTCTAGGTGTTGAGTTGGGTCTGGACCCTTTGGGTCTAGGGGTTGAGTTGGGACTGGGCCCTTGGGTCTAGGGGTTGAGTTGGGACTGGGCCCTTTGGGTCTAGGGGTTGAGTTGGGTCTGGACCCTTTGGGTCTAGGGGTTGAGTTGGGACTGGGCCCTTGGGTCTAGGGGTTGAGTTGGGTCTGAACCCTTTGGGTATAGGGGTTGAGTTGGGTCTGGACCCTTTGGGTCTAGGGGTTGAGTTGGGACTGGGCCCTTGGGTCTAGGGGTTGAGTTGGGACTGGACCCTTTGGGTCTAGGTGTTGAGTTGGGACTGGGCCCTTTGGGTCTAGGGGTTGAGTTGGGACTGGACACTTTGGGTCTAGGGGTTGAGTTGGGACTGGGCCCTTTGGGTCTAGGGGTTGAGTTGGGACTGGGCCCTTTAGGTCTAGGGGTTGAGTTGGGACTGGGCCCTTTGGGTCTAGGGGTTGAGTTGTGACTGGGCCCTTTGGGTCTAGGGGTTGAGTTGGGACTGGGCCCTTTGGGTCTAGGGGTTGAGTTGTGACTGGGCCCTTTGCGTCTAGGGGTTGAGTTGGGACTGGGCCCTTTGGGTCTAGGGAAGTGTCTGGGGGTAGGGGTTGAGTTGGGACTGGGCCCTTTGGGTCTAGGGGTTGAGTTGGGACTGGGCCCTTTGGGTCTAGAGGTTGAGTTGGGAGTGGGCCCTTTGGGTCTAGGTCTAGGGGTTGAGTTGGGACTGGGCCCTTTGCGTCTAGGGGTTGAGTTGGGACTGGGCCCTTTAGGTCTAGGGAAGTGTCTGGGGGTAGGGTCGAGTTGGGACTGGGCCTGTTGGTCTAGGGGTTGAGTTAGGACTGGGCCCTTTGGGTCTAGGGGTTGAGTTGGGACTGGGCTCTTTGGGTCTAGGGGTTGAGTTGGGACTGGGCCCTTTGGGTCTAGGTCTAGGGGTTGAGTTGGGACTGGGCCCTTTGGGTCTAGGGGTTGAGTTGGGACTGGGCCCTTTGGGTCTAGGGGTTGAGTTGGGACTGGACCCTTTGAGTCTAGGGGTTGAGTTGGGACTGGGCCCTTTGGATCAAGGAAAGTGTATAGGGGTAGGGGTTGAGTTGGGACTGGGCCCTTTGGGTCTAGGGGTTGAATTGGGACTGGGCCCTTTGGGTCTAGGGGTTGAGTTTGGACTGTGCCTGTGGGTCTAGGGAAGTGTCTAGGGGTAGGGGTTGAGTTGGGACTGGGCCTGTTGGTCTAGGGGTTGAGTTAGGACTGGGCCTGTGGGCCTAGGGAAGTGTCTAGGGGTAGGGGTTGGGACTGGGCCTGTGGGTCTAGGGAAGTGTCTAGTGGTTGAGTTGGGACTGGACCTGTGGGTCTAGGGAAGTGTCTAGTGGTTGAGTTGGGACTGGGCCTGTGGGTCTAGGGAAGTGTCTAGTGGTTGAGTTGGGACTGGGCCTGTGGGTCTAGGGAAGTGTCTAGGGGTTGAGTTGGGACTGGGCCTATGGGTCTAGGGAAGTGTCTAGTGGTTGAGTTGGGACTGGGCCTGTGGGTCTAGGGAAGTGTCTAGGGGTTGAGTTGGGACTGGGACTGTTGGTCTAGGAGTCAGTGCAATTACTTTATTTGGATCTAAGGGTAGGTGTTAGGTCATTATAAGTTTATTTAAGACAGGGCTTGAGGGTCTAGGAGTAGGTGCTTGGTCACTAGGAGTTAATTTAATACATGACTTAGGGGTTTAGGGTAGATGCTACAGTAGGTCGCTAGTAGTTGATTAAAGACCAGTCTTCGGGGTCTAGGAGTAGGTGCATGGTCGCTAGTAGTTGATTAAAGACCAGTCTTCGGGGTCTAGGAGTAGCTGCATGCTCGCTAGTAGTCGATTAAAGACAAGTCTTGGGGGTCTAGGGGTAGGTGCATGGTCGCTAGTAGTTGATTAAAGACCAGTCTTCGGGGTCTAGGAGTAGGTGCATGGTCACTAGTAGTTGATTAAAGACCAGTCTGCGGGGTCTAGGAGTAGGTGCATGGTCAGTAGTAGTTGATTAAAGACCAGTCTTCGGGGTCTAGGAGTAGGTGCATGGTCACTAGTAGTTTATTAAAGACAAGGCCTATGGACATTACCAGTGGCGATGTCGAAACAGGTGGTGTGGAACTTTCCCATGTAGAACTCAAGGCCGATGATGGCGAACATCAGAATGGCCACAAAGAGAAGCAGTCCGATCTGCAGCAGGGGGATCATAGCCTTCATGATGGACTTGAGTACCACCTGCAGGCCTGGAGGACACAGTGCAGATGGTCAGAGATGAATATAGAAAGAGAGAGGGGGGAGAGGGGGAGGAAGAGAGAGAGAGAGCGAGAGGAGAGGATTGAGAGAGAGTGGGAGGGGATGGACAGAGAGAAAGCAAGAGAGAGCAGAGAAAAGAGAGGAGACAGAGTGAGTGATGTCCATAGGGGACCCCATACTTACTGGGAATCCCTGACACCAACTTAAGTGGTCGCAGAACCCTGACTGCTCTCAGTGTCCGCAGGTCAAATTCGGAGCCAACCGCCGACAAGATACTAAGGAGAGAGGGAAGAGGAAAAGAAAGAGAGAGAATTCGAAAAGGAGAAGAAACAGTGGAGACAGTAGAAACAGTAGAAACAGTGGAGACAGTAGAAACAGTAGAAACAGTGAAGACAGTAAAAACAGTAGAAACAGTGGAAACAGTAGAAACAGTAGAAACAGTAGAGACAGTAGAAACAGTAGAAACAGTGGAGACAGTAGAAACAGTGGAAACAGTAGAAACAGTAGAGACAGTAGAAACAGTGGAAAACAGTAGAAACAGTGGAGACAGTAGAAACAGTGGAAACAGTAGAAACAGTAGAGACAGTAGAAACAGTGGAAAACAGTAGAAACAGTGGTGACAGTAGAAACAGTGGAAACAGTAGAAACAGTAGAAACAGTAGAGACAGTAGAAACAGTAGAAACAGTGGAGACAGTAGAAACAGTGGAAACAGTAGAAACAGTAGAGACAGTAGAAACAGTGGAAAACAGTAGAAACAGTGGAGACAGTAGAAACAGTGGAAACAGTAGAAACAGTAGAGACAGTAGAAACAGTGGAAAACAGTAGAAACAGTGGAAACAGTAGGAACATTAGAAACAGTAGAAACAGTAGAATCAGTGGAAAACAGTAGAAACAGTAAAAACAGTGGAAAAGAGTATAAATAGTGGAGACAGTGGAAACAGTGGAACAGTGGAGACAGTAGAAACAGTAGAAACAGTGTAGACAGTAGAAACAGTGGAAAACAGTAGAAACAGTGGAAACAGTAGGAACATTAGAAACAGTAGAAACAGTAGAATCAGTGGAAAACAGTAGAAACAGTAAAAACAGTGGAAAACAGTATAAATAGTGGAGACAGTGGAAACAGTAGAAACAGTAGGAACAGTAGAAAACAGTAGAAAACCGTGGAGACAGTAGAAACAGTAGAAAACAGTAGAAACCGTGGAGACAGTAGAAACAGTGGAGAACAGTAGAAACAGTGGAAACAGTAGGAACAGTGGAAAACAGTAGAAAACCGTGTAGACAGTAGAAAACAGTGGAAAACAGTAGAAACAGTGAGTGTAATTAACAAGCGTTCCATTTCAGCAGAAAACAAACAGTATTTGGGGTATAAAAAGTCATAAAAAGCACAGGAACACACACATGACATGATTGGTCAGTGCTGTCTGGGATCCTTGGGATGTCCCTACCCTAAACCCTGACCTTAAACCTTACCCTAACCATATCCACAACCCTTACCTAACCCCAACCATACCCTTTACCAACTGGGGTAGGGACATCCCAAGGATTCCGGATAGTACGGACCTGACATGATCTCACACACATCTCCATAGTAACGTGATCCACATGAGTCATGTGTGTAGTGGTCACACCACCATGGTCACTGTGACTGGGTCTATACGACCTCTCTTTTAGAGGCTGCCTGGGTCGGTGTGAAGTGATCAACTAGACATCTCATTTATCACTATTTCATTCATTAATTCCCTCCCTCTCCCTCTCCCCGGTTCCATCTCTCTGACAGTCAGCCTCTCTGTACATCAGACCAGGAGGACTTGATGCTGGTTAGTGCAGGTTCTCCATCACACACAAGACATGGGTAACGTGTGTGATGGAGGGTAACGTGTGTGATGGAGGGTAACGTGGTGTGATGGAGGGTAACGTGTGTGATGGAGGGTGACGTGTGTGATGGAGGGTGACGTGTGTGATGGAGGGTAACGTGTGTGATGGAGGGTAACGTGTGATGGAGGGTAACGTGTGTGATGGAGGGTACGTGTGTGATGGAGGGTGACGTGTGTGATGGAGGGTAACGTGTGTGATGGAGGGTACCGTGTGTGATGGAGGGTAACGTGTGTGGATGGGGAATCACAGAGAGAGAGGAAGAAACAGAGAAGGAGCGAGGTGGGGGTTTGGGATATGCAGCTTCTATAATTCACTCAGCGTAAGAGAGTTATATTATAACAACTGATGCAACAGACAGACAGAAAGTGGTCAGTCTGAGACAGTTCCTCCCAAACGCTCTTTAAAAAAACACGAGGTCAGGTTTTGGCCCCTCTCCTCTTCCTCCTCCTCCCTTTCTACTCCAGACTCATTTCACTAAGAGCCCCATTCATTAACAGGTATAATATATTTGGCCAGAACAGTCATTCTCTCAATGGGGTTTGAACTGTGTGTGTGTGGTGTGTGTGTTGTGTGTGTGTGTGTGTGTGTGTGTGTGTGTGTGTGTGTGTGTGTGTGTTTGTACGCGTCCGTTCCGTGTACGTGCCAGACCAGTCATTCACTCAATAGGGTTTTTAACAGGCCTGCTGGCGAAAGCAACTGAGGAAGGGCAGAAACTAAACTATTCACCCCAAGGAGAGGACCAATCATGGGATTGAGAGATGGATGAATGGATAGAGGGATATATTATAGGGTTGAAGGGAGGGACGGATAGAGTTGGCTGGTGTTGAATGACTCCTTCTCCACTTATTTACCTCATTGTCTCTCTCTCCCTCTCTCTCTTTCTCTCTCTCTCTCACCTTCCTTCCTTCCTTCCTTCCTTCCTTCCTTCCTTCTTCTTCCTTCCTTCTCCTTCCTTCCTTCCTTCCTTCCTTCCTTCCTTCCTTCCTTCCTTCCTTCCTTCCTTCCTTCCTTCCTTCCTTCCTTCCTTCCTTCCTTCCTTCCATCCTTCCTTCCTTCCTTCCTTCCTTCCTTCCTTCCTTCCTTCCTTCCTTCCTTCCTTCCTTCCACACGCGTCTCTCCAAAACATCTCTATAGTCTCAACCATTGTATATTTACATGACTGTTCTATATTCTGTAAAGACAGACAGTAAAGGGCAAAAACTTAAACGGGCTTGGTAAACCCTGTCCGGTGGCAACTGCATGTACACGCATCCACCACTAGAGGGGGCAACCACTGTGTCCAGTAGGGACCACACTGAATGAAACCAGGGCAGCAATGGAGGGGTGAGAGAGATGGAAGAGGAGAGTGGAGGGATGGGTGAGTGAGAGTGAAAGTGAAGAATAGAGAAAATAGGAAATTGACAGAAGCTACAGAAAGGATGACATGTGGAAGGGGGAGGAGCCACTTTGGGGAAGGAGAGGAATAGAAAGAGGAGGAAGAGAAAAGGAAAGGAGGGAAAGGAAAGGAGTGAGGTAGAGGAGGAACAAATAAAGGAGAGATGAAAGAGGAGGAAGATGGAGGTAAAATAGGGACGATGCCCATCAGAGATAGAGATTGAAAAGCAGTGTTACTGCTCTGTGTGACCAGAGAGAGACAATCTGCTAAATAATCCTACAGAGATACCCTAGAGAGAGAGAGACAGAGAAAGAGGGATAGAGAAAGGAGAGAGATGGAGGGAAAGAGAGAGAGAGGCAGGGGTGTGTGTGTGAGGAAGAGAGAGAATGTGAGAGAGGCGATGGTGTCTGTGTGGACTGGGTGAGATGGAGGGAGGGAGAACAGGGAGGTATGGTAGAGAGGCGTGGTGTTCTATGTGACTGGGTGAGATGGAGGGAGGGAGAACAGGGAGTATGGTAGAGAGGCGATGGTGTCTGTGTGACTGGGTGAGATGGAGGGAGGGAGAAGAGGGAGGTATGGTAGAGTGGGCGAGGATTCACACGGAGGAGAGGTGTGTGGAGAGTGCTGACAGGGCCACGTCTACTGGGGAACACCTGTCTATCACCCTGCAGACACACACACACACACACACACACACACACACACACACACACACACTACTCTCACACACAGACAAACACACCTAGAACACACAGACATAGCCATTATTATGAGCCGTCCTCCCCTCAGGCAGCCTCCACTGTGTAGGAACGTTATGTCCTTCAGTAAAACAGAGAAGGAGAGGGAGGCCAGAAAAGAAGAGACTGTCAACTGCCTGCTAGATTTTGTAGTGAGTCAGCGTGAATGTACTGAAACCAATGTGGTTGCACACTGAGTATATCAAACATGCTCATTCCATGACAGACTGACCAGGTGAATCCAGGTGAAAGCTATGATCCCTTATTGATGTCACTTGTTAAAGCCACTTCAATCAGTGTAGATGAAGGGGAGGAGACATGTTAAAGAAGGACTTTCAAGCCTTGAGACAATTGAGACATGGATTGTGTATGTGTGTCATTCAGAGGGTGAATGGACAAGACAAAAGATTGAAGTGCCTTTGAATGGGGTATGGTAGTAGGTGTCAGGCACACTAATTTGTGTCAAGGACTGCAACACTGCTGGGTTTTTCATCAACAGTTTCCCGTGTGTATCAAGAATGTTCCACCACCCAGAGAACATCCAGTCAACTTGACACAACTGTGGGAAGCATTGGAGTCAACATGGGCCAGCATCCCTGTGGAACGCTTTCAACATCTTGTAGAGTCCATGCCCCCGACAAACTGAGGCTGTTCTGAGGGTGCAACTCAATATTAGGAAGGTGTTCCTAATGTTTGGTAAAGTCAGTGTACATACACAGTCCTGTGTATGAAGGGTATGTCTATACATTACAGTAAGAGAGAGAGAGAGGGCCAGAAAAGAAGAGAAAATCAACTCCCTGCTCGAAGCGTGTCAGCGTGAACGTTCTCCAACCAATGTGGTTGTATTGTGTGTACATCACAGTGTGTACTCACACAGACAGATACAGACTACTGTACGTTCACAACCCAACGCCTCAACTAAGACAAACATCATGAAGAAGATGATGATGAGGAAGATGGTGGAGGTCTCTCCCCATTCCCTGAATCGCCATGGCAACCGACGATTCCTCTTTTCTCAGGAAGTATCCCCGGTTACCGAAACTGCTCTCATTCATAACCGTTGCCATGGCAACGGAGCCCTCATTCATTGATGGAATCTCGGCATTGCCGTGGCAACGAGGCGGGTAGAGGGTCTCCTAGCGATTGTTTGACTCTTTTTTGAGGTGTGGGTTCTCTGCACTGCCACACACTGAGCAAAACACACACACACACACACACACACACACATACGCTACACACACACACACACCACACACACACACACACACACACACACACACATACACCACACACACACACAACACATTCGCTACACACACCATAAATGTACATGCTTTCAAACACAGACACACAAACACACAGTCTTATCTAGTATGTGATGTACAGTAGTGTGTGGGTATGTGTGGTGTAAAACATCATATTAGCATACAGGAGCAAAGGAATATGGGTCAGATATACTTTCTTCTTATACATTCCTGTGTGTGTGTGTGTGGGTGTGTGTGGTGTGTGTGTGTGTGTGTGTGTGTGTGTGTGTGTGTGTGTGGTGTGTGTGTATGTGTGTGTGTCTGTGTGTGGTGTGTGTGTGTGTGTGTGTGTGGTGTGTGTGTGTGTGTGTGTGTGGGTGTGTGTGTGTGTGTGTGTGTGTGTGGTGTGTGTGTGTGTGTGTGTGTGAAAAGACATGTACGCATATGGTGTGTATGAGCACATGAGTGTGTCTGAATGTGTGTATCATGAAAACCATGTTGGGAGTGCCATGTGTTAGCTCAAGTGTGAGCTCCTGTCACACTCAATGTTTCCAACTGAAGCCCTTAGGCCCCTCACCACACACACAGCACACACACACCCACACCACGACATCACACAGGACCACATACACACACACACACCACTACACACACACACACACACACAAAATGTGAACATCTGTAAATTAATGTCCAATATGTGAACAGTTAAAACCATCTAAAAATAGACTGTTTCAAATCCACCATGCTATTTTTCTTACACCTTGCCAACAATAAGCCACTCCCTCGTATTTGGCTATGGCCAATTCACCCCTTCCCTTTACAACCCATTATGTCACCGGTCAACCACACCCCGCTTTCACAGTAGACATGGTACGCCCCAATCACTTTCCATTATTGGAAGAGTCTACTTGCTCAGCTGAAAGGGGTTGAGGGATGATAATGGCTACATCACCTTCCCACCTAGTTTATCACAAACACTTTATTGCTATACTCTCAACATCTCTCTCCCTCTCTATTCCCTTTCCACTGTCTCTGTCCTCTCCTCTCTCCTTCTCTGAACATCTCCCTTTCTCTCGTCCTACATTGTTCTCTCTCTCTCTCTCTCTCTCTCTCTCTCTCTCTCTCTCTCTCTCTCTCCATAACACTCAGCTGATGGACCCACTGGCTCCATCCAGTCATCCCCTCCCTCCTCCCCTCTAGCCATCCAGTCCAGTCACCCCGTCCCTCCTCATCTCTAGCCATCCAGTTCCAGTCACCCCCTCCCTCCTCATCTCTACCATCCAGTCCAGTCACCCCCTCTAAACCACCCAGTCCAGTCACGCGCTCCCCTACCTTCCTCTCTCCCTCCTCCCACTCTTCCTTCCCTTGTCCATCCCCCGCTCACCACAGTATCTCTACATCCTTCCTCCACCTGCCCACTCAACTCACTCCCTCTCTCTCCCTCTCTCCTTTCCCTCTTTTATCTCTCCCTTGATTCCTTGCCTCCTCCAGTCTGCAATCCTCCAGACCAGTCAGGCGAAGGGAGGATGAAGGAGAGAGCAGTAAAAGGAGGGATGAATGCTTCCTCCTGGTTATGTCCAACTCATTCATCTCTCTCTCTCTCTCTCCTCTCTTCCTCTCTCTCTCTCTCTCTCTCTCTCTCTCTCTCTCTCTGTGACCAGCTGTCCCTCTCTCCTTTCTCGTCACCTTGTCCCCACTCCATCCTTTGGCCTTTTCTCTCTCCTGCCCTCACATTCCCCCTCTCTCTCCTCTACACTCCCTCCTTCTTTCCATCCCTCCCTCATCCCTCTCTCTCCCCCTCTCCCTGGCTAGCTGATCCTCCACCTGTTTCTCTGTGGGGACCAGCGTGTGATCTGGCATTCGCAAGGACATTAGCTACTCAATGAGTGTGTTTGTGTGTGTGGTGTGTAGGTGTGCATGCTCTATCCTGTGTGTGTCTGTGCGCGCACACTTTATCCTGTATGTGAATGTGTGTGTGTGTGTGTGGTGTGTGTGTGTTTGGTGTTTGTGTGTATGTGTGGTGTGTGTGTCTACGTGTGTTGTGTGTGTGTGTGTGTTTGTCCTATAGGGTAGGTACAGTGTCCTAGTGTTTAGCAGAGAGTCAGGCCTCTAAATGACTGCAGGCTTATAATGATAATGGAAGTGATGGCAGCGGGACAATATTCACACGGGTACCACTTCTCTCTCTCCTCCCTCTCTCTCTGTCGCTCTCTCTTCCTCCCTGCCTCTCTCTGCCAGCTTCTCCTTCTCTCTCTCCTCCCTCTCTCTCTGTCTCTCTCTCTTCCTCCCAGCCTCTCTCTGCCAGCTTTCTCCTTTACTCTCTCTCCCTCGCTCTCTGTCGCTCTCCCTCCTACCTCTCTCTCTCTGC
>NC_034193.2:52053344-52091567 GCF_002021735.2 Oncorhynchus kisutch | reverse complement strand
CACCTCGTAGGGGTTATAGTCTCTGCACCTCGTAGGGGTTATAGTCTCTACACCTCGTAGGGTTATAGTCTCTACACCTCGTAGGGGTTATAGTCTCTACACACCCTCGTAGGGGTTGTAGTCTCTGCACCTCGTAGGGGTTATAGTCTCTGCACCTCGTAGGGGTTATAGTCTCTGCACCTCGTAGGGTATTCTACATCGTAGTGTAAGTTTCTTATAGCACTACCGTTTTTATCAATCGTAGGTTAAGTGAATGGTTTAGTTCCTGGCTGAGGTTGGAACCGAATGCTAAAGAACTAGGTGTCTGTGTGTGTGTCTGTTGCAGACAGAGAGTCAAGGTTAGCGGAGGAGGGAGGAGAAACTGGGCACAGATGGAAGATGGCCGAGCTGTGAGTGACATACACACTATGTCTTACTATACTTGTGAAGACCTTTTGGGGACTAACAATTGATTCACTTTTTTCCCCTAAACTATTCTAAGCCTAAAATTATTTTTTACAAGTCAGACTGGCCTCACTTGGTTTACTACTCTTTTAGGACACTGGCACTAAATGTGCACACCTACACACACCTACAGACACAGAGAGAATTAGGATGGCCAAGCTGTGAGTAACGCACACAAACACTCACTGATGCACGCAGACCAATGAAATGGCTAGCTAAATACATGCTAGAACAAGTAGCCCCCGATCATTCTCCGTTCTCCACCATCCTGACCGACGAGCTCCTTTCAGAGGAGAATAACATTTTCCCATAATAAATATGTTCATGCAGCTTTGATGTAGCACCTCTCGTTCAGGAGCAGGAGCTTTACCAAGACCAAGCCCTCCTGCATCACAATGTACCCTGCAGCTTTGATGTAGCACCTCTCTTCAGGAGCAGGAGCTTTACCAAGACCAAGCCCCTCCTTGCATCAACAATGTACATGCAGCTTTGATGTAGCACCTCTCGTTCAGAAGCAGGAGCTTTACCAAGAACCAAGCCTCCTTGCATCAACAATGTACCATGCAGCTTTGATGTAGCACCTCTCGTTTCAGAGCAGGAGCTTTACCAAGGACCAAGCCATCCTTGCAATCAACAATGTACCATGCAGCTTTGATGTAGCACCTCTCGTTCAGAAGCAGGAGCTTTACCAAGACCAAGCCCTCCTTGCATCAACAATGTACCATGCAGCTTTGATGTAGCACCTCTCGTTCAGAAGCAGGAGCTTTACCAAGACCAAGCCCTCCTTGCATCAACAATGTACCATGCAGCTTTGATGTAGCACCTCTCGTTCAGAAGCAGGAGCTTTACCAAGACCAAGCCCTCCTTGCATCAACAATGTACCACTTAGACGTGTGTAATCGCTCCACCTCAAGGCAACCGTGACTGTTTACCTCAGAATGACCTTGTATTTTACAACAGAATTCTCCTCCTCTTCAAGTCTTTTGTTCTTATGTTTGTATTTCTTCTCCTAACCTTTGATTTTAGAGGTTGTAGAGACGGGAATCGCACACCGAGCGTGTTGTTTAGTCTCGTAGCCAAGGAGCAGACCGGTGAAGGTTGACTCGTATGATAAGTGGGGATTTTTGCGGCATGGCAGAGATGGGGCCACCCTCAACAATGAGCTTTTGTTATAAAGGGGTTGTCCTCCCACCCTCTTTAAAGGTCGACTCGGTGATCTGACGTAGAAGCAGAAAGTAAAATGGCATAGTGAAGCGCGAGGCTCAACTTCTATGCTGTTTCGGTGCCCTGGCTACCAGGCTGTAACTGAGAGAACCCCGTACACACGCGCAGATACTGTGTGAGAGGGAAGTCTTGCATCTCACTCATCTCAATATCTGCGGTGCTGCTTGTGGCAACGTCATTTCACTGAGTCTACCTTTTTAAAGTAGGGATATTAGGGATTGAGTCATCGCTGGTGGATGCTGGGCCCTAAGTCTCATTAGCTCCCTCTTGTGGGTTGAAAATGCATGAATGACATTACTCATCTACCCTTTATAATGGCATTCCTCATCTAGGGTCACGGTTACAACTTGAGACTGAAAATAATAAAGAATGGTATGTGGTTGGAGTGTCTAACCCCGCCCCTGTCTGTCTCCTCCAATAGAATGCAGCGGTGGTGGTGGAGGCTACAGCAGGTAGGTGTCACCCGTCTCTGACTGAATGAGCGACTTTCTAGCTGTTGGCAACCGCTGGTAGCAGTCGTTGCGCCACTAGCTTGATATTACTTGACCCATCAATTGAATTGTTGAAAGATGAAATAATAGGTCTTTGTTTCTGTTTGAGTTGGTAATGAATGTGATGTGTGGGTAAAAGACATCGTAAATAACCCAATAGATTTAAACAGAATCGGGACAGTTGAATGTTGGGCTTAATAAACACCATATATTCCCACAGAAGCAGACCAAGCAGTTATCTTGGAGAATGGACAGGAAGAAGTAGAGGCTGAATCCGGTAAGGGGTTAACAATGTTACCTTCATCTCTCCTTACTCTGAATCAACTGAAATGGGTTCTAGTCCCAGAAGACACTACAGACTGTACTGGGCCTTTGATGGTATTTGTATTACAAAGGCAATACGTTGTATTCATTCATCAGTGGAAGTTCATACATGCATACAGTATCTATGCATTTCAATGAGATGGAATACATATAAATTGATGCTGATGAAGAATCTCATGTGTGAAGTTATCAGGGGAAAGCATAGAAATATAATTTATAGAATGTGAAAATTCCCTTTAGACCACTGCTGTTTTGCTGCACCATGATGGGTCTAGTAATTCTATTTCTATGGGGCAAAGAGCACACAACACAAGCCAAGTCCAGTGGAAATGTTCTGGTTGGTTGGATTCAGGGTCACAGGACGGGCAACATGCCTTAGGCTTGGTGCTGAAATGTCACTCCTATCATTAGGACCTTCTGTCATGAGTCCAGAACAGCGTTGATTCTGGAAGCTGCTCTCTCTTCACTTCTTTTGGATTTCTAATATCACTCGTCCCATTGGCCGGCCTCTTTTCTTGTCTTTCTCCTTTACTCTCCATAACTTTCTCCAAGTTTCTACAAATGTTCCACTCTCCTGCTTCTTCCGTGCTCACTATTCTAGCTGGACTTTCCAGAGCTTGGTAAGATTAATGTGCATCCTTGCCAAGGGTTCTTGCTGATAGAAGACTGGGAAGATGATTGAAACATTTCCTAACTATGATCTGTCTGTCTTGTCACAGTTTTAGGAACAGTTGAGGCAGCACTATTGGAACGAGCGGAGATCCTCACCAATGGGAGAGGAGAGGGGGAGGGGCAAGCTGCAACCCACAATGCATCAGAGGAGGGCGTACTGCACAACAGCACCAACGGTCCAGTGACGGTCGTCCCTGAAGATGGTGCCATTACCATGACGTTCCTGGGGTTCACGGAGGCGGAGCCAGGCGAGGCTCCGGTAATCGAGGAAGGAGGACTGATCATGATGCGAGCGGAGCGAGTGATTGTCAATGACGAGGGAGACGAGCTGGCAAATGATCTTTCCTCTATGGGTCAGGAACAGGAAGTAGACTCGGCCGCGTCCAATCAGAGGTCAGAATCTCCTGAGGAAGGAGGAATTGATGAGGCGAAACCAGAGACAACTCCTGAAGAGTCCTCAGAAGTAGCAAAAGAGACTGAGACAGAGGCAGACACAGTATCCGGAGGTTAGGAGAAGGACAGATGGACACTGTAACTAGAGATTTAGGAGAAGGACAGATGGACACAGTAACCGGAGATTTTGGAGAAGGACAGATGGACACAGTAATAGAAGATTTAGGAGAAAGACAGATGGAGGGTGTGGGAAACAGTGGTGGAGAGGAAGAGGCACAGCCAGTAGAGGAAGCTCCTGTGTCTGACTTGCAGGCCCCAGATGGCGTTGTGGCTGCCATTCCCGTCTACTCTGAGACCTTACTCACCCCCAGGCCCGACGCAGAGGGAGAGGCTGCAGGCGAGCCGGCAGAGGGCGATGTGGAAGTGAAGACTGAAGTGGAAGTCAAGGGGGAAGAGGAGGCTTCGGTGGCCCCAGAATCAGCCATCCTCCCTGGGGGGCCAGTTCCTGGAGGTGTCCCTAGTGGAGCCCCGGACTGAGCCAGAGCAGGAGCCCCTGCTGTTCCCATCCAAGGCCCAGACCCTGGCCTTGGGGGAGCAGGCTCCAGCCGCCCCAGAGACACTGACCGCTACCAGGGGAGAGGCGGAGGGAGGGGTCGATGTGGCTCCCAAACGCAAGACCTGCCAGTGCTGCTCTGTCATGTGATCAATCATTTCTTTCGCTCTCTATCTCTCTACCAATTCTCCAATGCTTTCTCTGTGTAATACTACAAGAGGGACTTGAGTCTGCCTCTAACACTGTGAATGATGGGGGGGGTGGTAGATGGTGTTATTACTGAAGTGCCTTGTGGATCTCCTTCCCTAAGGGTATAGCTCAGTTACCCATCCAGAGGAACCTGGGTTTTGTTCAGTAGGGCGAAGTGCTTTGAAATGAAAATTCAAAACCAGTGTTTTTCTTATTGGACCAGGTCCAGGTAGGCCCTCCCTGTTCGAGTCAGTTTTTTTTCTTTTGATGAACACAACCCTGATGAACACAACCCTGATGAACACAACCCTGTCAGCCTTGGCTGTGTTACTGTTGTCTGGTAATGAGAATGAAAGACCAGTCTTGATCTATTATGCTGTATCTGTGTATCCACCCTACTAGTCACACAGAATCTGCTTTAAACTGACCTGTGCAGGCTGTGATAAGAGTTCTGTTTGGGGGGGGGGGCTTATGTGTGTTTTTAGTGAGTTATTTTACAAGGGAAATGCTTATCGAAGGCCCTTATCTTATTTTGTCCAGTAGGTATGTACAGTAGGTATGTACAGTAGGTATGTGTCAGAAAGGCCTGAGGGTTGAATCATGACCAGTACAGTAGGTATGTGTCAGAAAGGCCTGAGGGTTGAATCATGACCAGTACAGTAGGTATGTGTCAAAGGCCTGAGGGTTGAATCATGACCAGTACAGTAGGTATGTGTCAAAAAGGCCTGTGGGTTGAATCATGACCAGTACAGTAGGTATGTGTCAGAAAGGCCTGAGGGTTGAATCATGACCAGTACAGTAGGTATGTGTCAAAGGCCTGAGGGTTGAATCATGACCAGTACAGTAGGTATGTGTCAAAAAGGCCTGTGGGTTGAATCATGACCAGTACAGTAGGTATGTGTCAAAAAAGCTTGTGGGTTGAATCATGACCACTACAGTAGGTATGTGTCAGAAAGGCCTGTGGGTTGAATCATGACCAGTACAGTAGGTATGTGTCAGAAAGGCCTGTGGGTTGAATCATGACCAGTACAGTAGGTATGTGTCAGAAATGAAACCCTAGTCCTAACAAAGTGCTCTACTGTTGACCAGGGTCTATGGTCTCTGGTTGAAAGTAGGTCACTGAGTGTACAAAATATTAGGAACACCTGCTCTTTCCATGACAGACTGACCAGGTGAAAGCTATGATCCCTTATTGATGTCACTTGTTAAATCCACTTGCACATGGATTGTGCATGTGTGCCATTGAGGGTCAATGGGCAATCAACATATTGAAATGCCTTTGAACAGGGTTTGGTAACAGGTGTCAGGCGCACCGGTTTCAGTGTCAAGATCTGCAACAGCTTTCTGTGTGGATTAAGAAAGGACCACCACTCAAAGGACATCCAACCAACTTGACACAACTGTGGGAAGCATTGGAGTCAACATTTCTGAATCTTATTTTGGTCCATTATCAATTGTTGAAGGGAAAGTATGTTTTTATATCTAAATTCTATGCATTTTATTTTCTCGGTGTATTTTCCATTGAATACAAACAGTGCTCTGACATGTATATAGCCACCATGAAATCACGTGGGAGTGGGGGTTTATGTATATCTTTCTTTCAACAGGATACTTTTGAACTATTCAATAATGGTTTAGTGATTAAACTGACACTTGTGAAATATTATTTGATGTCCTGTCTCCTGTCTCACCATTTGTCAACATTGGACAATGAAAAACTACCATGTTGCTCCATTCTAAGCTAAAACACACAGATTATGGAGTAACCTTTGACGGGAAGAGTCCAAACACACAACGGTGCATCCCAAATGGCGCCCCGCTCCCTTCATAGTGCACTACCCTTGACCAGGTCCCTTGGGCACTACCTTTGACCAGGGCTCTTGGGCATTAGGGTGCCATTTGGGATGCAGACACTAACTTTTTCCCACACAGGCTTTTGCCACACCAGTGCTCTGAACATAGCAAAGGTCAATTGTATTTTATAAACTGTGTGGTTTGTGCCCTGGATGCTGATTGTCTGATATCTGTGGTATATCAGACCGTATACCACGGGTATGACAAAACCAGTCATTTGTTTCCTTGGTAACCAGTTTATAATAGCAATAAGACACCTCAGGGGTTTGTGGTATGTGGCCAATATATCATGGCCTGTATCCAGGCACTCCGTGTTGATTGGTGCATAAGAACAGCCTTTAGCCGTGGTATATTGGCCAAACACCACACCCCTCTCGTGCCTTATTACTTAAGTATACTATACCAAAGCAATACTATTTATCTGTAGAAAAAACTCTTAATAAGAAATGTATTAATTGGGAGAATATAAAAATGGGGCAGCAGGTAGCCTAGTGGTTAAGAGCATTGGGGCAGTAACCAAAGATCACTGGTTCGAATGAGCACACAACTGTACATGAGATGAGCATTAAAAAAAAGCTTTTTTTTATTTTAGCAATCTTGGAATTTGCCATAGAAAGGAGTCATTTTCCTGGCACTATAACTGTGCAACTTTCTGACATTTGAAGAACATTTCACCATAGCAGGACAGCAGAGCTATGACTGGACCCCTCTATCCCAGCACCAGTGTTCTATACACACAGACACATCAATGAAGTATAGACATACTGTTGATATAGAAATACAAGATAAATATAGTGATACATGTTGTAGATATGATAGATATACTGTAGATATGGTGTATAGATATAGTGAAACCTAGATACTGAAGCCATGTTCGCTCTATATGCCACAGCTCTCCTCTGCTTCCTGTCTTCGAGCCAATCAGCTCCTGCTGCAGCTCTAGGCTGTGAGGACCTCCTTAAGCCCATGGATCCACCACGACTAGACCAGCAGCTCTTGGGAAGATGGGCCCTCGTCGCAGACAGTGTGAGCCACCCCTGGTATTACTCAACCATATTAGCTCTCAAGGTAGCACCCTCTTCCCTGTATGTAGAGCACTGCTTTTGTCCGTGGTCTAAATTAAAGCTTTATGTAGGGAATAGGGTGCCATTTTGGATTAAATTGCATTTGACTTGTCATTCCCCATTATTCATTGTGATTGTTTTCTGATTGTTTTTTGATATTTTGAATGTTTCTATTGTTTTTGTGGCTGCTGTATGAAAACTAATAATAACCACAGTCACCATGGAGTTTACATCTGCTACCAACACCAGAACCGGAACCGGCATGGCGGCTGGTGCAAGTAGTGTATATACCCGACAGCATCTCCATTGTCAACGGCAACAGCACCTTCCAGTTAGACATGAGGGGCTTTTGGAACATCACTGGGGTCTCCCTGGAGACCTCCTGCCCAGACTTCCTGGTGATGAGGTGGGTAGCATGATTAACTACAGTATCCATAATGCTCGGTGTAACATAAACCTGTATGGTCTCATTAAAGATGTTCTTCAAGCTAAGGTAATGGTATCTCATCAAATCAAATCAAATCAAATGTATTTATATAGCCCTTCGTACATCAGCTGATATCTCAAAGTGCTGTACAGAAACCCAGCCTAAAACCCCAAACAGCAAGCAATGCAGGTGTAGAAGCATCTCATCTCCTTTTCAATACAAGGTGAATTCCGTAATAAGGGAGTCCACAGACCTGTACTTCCTGAGGAAGGTGGAGGGCAGGACGGGACGGGACAGAGGTGGAGGGTGGGACGGGACGGGACAGAGGTGGAGGGCGGGACGGGACGGGACAGAGGTGGAGGGCGGGACGGGACGGGACAGAGGTGGAGGGCGGGACGGACGGGACAGAGGTGGAGGGCGGGACGGGACGGGACAGAGGTGGAGGAAGAGGAGATGGAGGAGTTCAGGAAACGTGGAGTGCCTTGGGCTTCCCGCCGCCAGTGCTGATGTATCTTGGAAATCCCTCTGTGATTCCTCTCGTCCCTGATTCCCTGCCCTCTTAAGACGGGTAGAAGAAGATCCATCAATGTGATGGAAGTATAGATTCAGGAAAGAGACGGGGCAGTGAAAGAGAGACTTGGAGACACTTTCTGTTTTGTAATAAAGCAGTTCTGTATGTACTGTTTGTCAATGTACCGCATGCTTGTACTGTACTGAATGATCATCATCATATTCTGTCTTCTTGGCTTCTTTAACAGATTTAATGACATTCATTGAGTTAAAGTCCTAGAGCTTCAGTTAATTCACTGAGACAGTGGAATCCAGTAGGAATGTTCACAGCAAATTCTGTGTTCAATTTAACACTTTTCCAGAGTCTATAGGGTCCACACTATTCAGAGCTAAATTAAGACTTTGTTAGGAGCTGATGCCATTACACTTTCTCAGTGTTAAGGCCTGCAGTTTTACAGGAACTCGTTTTGGGTGTTGACTTTGAATCAGATGTGCCAATTTAGGGTTAAAACAAAAATGTGAAACGTCTGGGGGGCGCGGAGAGGGTTGGGAAACCATGTAGTAGAGAACGCTGTCGGGCATCACTTTTAGCTTACTCATCAGATTCATCTGCTGTGGAGTTATAAACCTAAATAATACCCCCCCAAATATACGTTTTAAGAATATTTAGGTTTTTAAAAATATTAGTATATTTTGAAGTACAGTACCAGTCAACACACCTACTCATTCAAGGATTTTTCTTCATTTGTACTGTTTTCTACATTGTAGAATCATAGTGAAGACATCAAAACTATGAAATAACACATATGGAATAATTGTAGTAACCAAAAAAGTGTTAAACAAATCAAAATGTATTTTAGATTTTAGATTCTTTAAAAGTAGCCACCCTTAGCCTTGATGACAGCTTTGCACACTCTTGGAATTCTCTAAACCAGCTTCATGAAGTAGTCACCTGGAATGCATTTCAAATAACAGGTGTGTCTTGTTAATTTGTGAAATGTATTTTCTTCTTAATATGTTTGAGCCAATCAGTTTGTTGTGACAAGGTAGGGGTGGTATACAGAAGATAGCCCTATTTGGTAAAATACTAAGTCCATATTATGGCAAGAACAGCTCAAATAAGCAAAGAGATACGACAGTCCATCATTACTTTACAAGACATGAAGGTCAGTTAATCTGGAAAATCAACCAACTCTAAACCATAGGGTTTCACAAGCCAAACTTTTCTTGTCAACAAAGGCAGAATCTCTACGAACAATACAAACCTGTTTTTATCCAGGGTGTTCCGATTTCCGGAATGGTTCTTGCCACAACTAGGCATTTGTAGACATGAAAGTAAAAGTTAGAATTGTTAAATAAATACCTAGTTGCGGTACGATGCTAAGCCACACCAGTGCTCTGAACATACAAAAGGTAAATTGTACTGTACCAGAGCAATTTTTAAAATTGTATTTCACCTTTATTTAACCAGGTAGGCTAGTTGAGAAAAAGTTCTCATTTACAACTGCGACCTGGCCAAGATAAAGCAAAACAGAGTTACACATGGGATAAACAAACGTACAGTCAATAACACAATTGATACACTGTATATCTGCAGAAAAACTAGGAGAATCCTAGAATAATTGGGAGAACACTAGAAGAGTTAGTAGAACACTAGAAGAGAGTAGAACACTAGAAGAGAGGAGAACACTAGAAGAGTTAGGAGAACACTAGAAGAGAGGAGAACACTAGAAGAGTTAGGGGAACACTAGAAGAGTTAGGAGAACACTAGAAGAGTGAAGAGAACACTAGAAGAGTGAAGAGAACACTAGAAGAGTGAAGAGAACACTAGGATAGTGAAGAGAACACTAGAAGAGTGAAGAGAACACTAGAGAGGAGAACACTAGAAGAGTTAGGAGAACACTAGAAGAGTTAGGAGAACACTAGAAGAGTTAGGAGAACACTAGAAGAGTTAGGAGAACACTAGAGGAGTTAGGAGAACACTAGAGGAGTTAGGAGAACACTAGAGGAGTTAGGAGAACACTAGAGGAGTTAGGAGAACACTAGAGGAGTTAGGAGAACACTAGAGGAGTTAGGAGAACACTAGAGGAGTTAGGAGAACACTAGAGGAGTTAGGAGAACACTAGAGGAGTTAGGAGAACACTAGAAGAGTTAGGAGAACACTAGAAGAGTTAGGAGAACACTAGAAGAGTTAGGAGAACACTAGAAGAGTTAGGAGAACACTAGAAGAGTTAGGAGAACACTAGAAGAGTTAGGAGAACACTAGAGGAGTTAGGAGAACACTAGAAGCATTAGGAGAACACTAGAGGAGTTAGGAGAACACTAGAGGAGTTAGGAGAACACTAGAGGAGTTAGGAGAACACTAGAGGAGTTAGGAGAACACTAGAGGAGTTAGGAGAACACTAGAGGAGTTAGGAGAACACTAGAGGAGTTAGGAGAACACTAGAAGAGTTAGGAGAACACTAGACGTAAATGAGTCTCATGGATTGTTGCATGTTTGACACTATGGAATAATGTCTCAGATAAAAGCGTGCAACTTTTCACCAGATAAGCACAGAACATAGATGAACAAAAAGTAGTTTTTATTTCGCAACCTTGGAATTGCCTTGGAAAAGTGCCAGTTTACTGGTACTCTGCAACTGTGGAACTTTCTGACATTGAAGAACATTGTACCATAGCAGAGCTATAAGACTGGACCCCTCTATCCTAGCACCAGTGTTCCATACACACAGACACATCAATGACACATAGACATACAGTAGATAGATGCTGTAGGTATAGTGATACATATAAATATATAAGATAGATATAGTGATACATATCGTAGATTCTATAGCTATAGATAGACCCACAGTAGATAGATATACTGGTGCATAGATATAGTGAGACCTAGACACTGAAGCCATGTTCGCTCTATGTGCCACAACTCTCCTGTACTTCCTGTCTTTTAGCCAATCAGCTCCTGCTGCAGCTCTAGCCTGTGAGGACCTCCTTAAGCCCATGGATCCACCACGACTAGACCAGCAGCTCTTGAGGAAATGGGCCCTCGTCGCAGGCAGCCTGAGCCACCCTGCATCCCTGGAGAGTCTCAAGGTAGCACCCTATCCACTATGTGGCACCCTATTCCCTAGAGCCCTATGCGGACCCTGGTCCAAAGTTAAAACAAGGGATAGGCCTGGAAAAATGTAACCACTCTCAAATTCATAGACAGAGCTATGAAAGCAAGGACTGGCCATCCAATATATCACAATTATAGTTTTAAGCATGTTTTGAGGCATTTACAAAACATTGGATTAAAACAAGCTCATATTTGGGATTCTGTATGGGGTATGACAGTTGAACTAAGCTCATGAGGCATTTATAAGTTATATTCTTCAAGAATCAATGGGTACATATTATAAATGTTTAAGTCCAGAAATGGATGTAACATCTGCAGATTGCCCCCTTTTAAATAGATTTTTAGCACACTTGTCAACTAGGCTACATTTATCCTGCCTTTCCACGTTCATTGTACCGGTAATTGTTCTGTGACAATTTTGTATGTTGTATGGATTGTTTCTATAGTGGTTTCTGTATGAAAACGAACAATAATCACATCTCATCTCTCTCACAGACCAGAGACGGCATCACCATGGAGTTTTCACCCTCTACCCCCAACACCACCCAGAACTCCAACACCACCACAACCGTCCACTACACCCAGACTAACCGTTTCGGCAGCCGATGCGAGTCACTAACCTACAATATCTCACTCCTCAACGACAACAGCACCTTCCAGTTCGACGTGGGGGGCCGATTCAACCTCACTGGGGTCTTCCTGGAGACCTCCTGCCCAGACTGTCTGGTGATGAAGTGGGTCATTTATAGAATTGTACATTTGAGCCATTTAGCACACACTCTTATCCAGAACAACTTACTGTTAGGGGGTATTCCAGTGTTTTTCAACTCTGGTCCAGGTGTACCCATGTTTCTGTTGTAGATCCACACAAACCCACCTGATTCTACTAGTCAACTAATCACCAAGGCCTTGACAAGTTGAATCAGGTGTGGTTGCCCAGGGCTACAGCAAGAATGTGTACTGTTGGGGGTAGATTAGGACTGGAGTTGAGAAACACTGGTGTAGGCTATTCAACTCAGGTCAGGTAGGTAGAAACAACCACAAACTGCATTACAATCACTGCAAGTAAACCGTTCTCCAAAACACTCACTGGGCACAGAAGTCATTTCACTGAAATGACCCCAAACCATAACCCCTGAAATGACGTGGAAACAACATTGATTCAACCAGTGTGTGTGCCCAGTGGATAGCCTCTATCCCCCTTAAACTCAACTCTGGACCTCTAATCCGGGACTGATTTAGACTTGGGACACCAGGTGGGTGAAAGTAATTATCAGGTAGAACAGAAGAACCAGCAGGCTCTGGATCTCGTAGGGTAAGAGTTGAATACGCCTGCTCTATCAGCTAAACCAGTGACAGGAAGAAAAACAAGTGCCGGTGTGAGTACAAGAAAGCAAAGTACAACAGTAAAGTATCATTATTTTTTTTAGGTGGGAGGTGAGCTCCAGGAGGAGGGAGTCCACGGACCTGTACCTGCTGAGGAAGACGGAGGGTGGGAGAGAGGTGGAGGAAGAGGAGATGGAAGAGTTCAGGAAACAGGTGGAGTGTATGGGGCTGCCGCCGCCAGTGGTGATGGAGCCGGGGGATGCCCTCTGTGGTTCCCATCAGCTCCCCTGGAAACACTGAGGAGGAGGAGGAGAAGACGAAGCTCGATCAGAGTGATCAGAGAGTGGGGGCCGTGAGACCGATGTAGAGACACGTTTTCTGTCGTCTGTGTTGTAATCCAACATTTCCGTGTTTACTGTTTGTCGATGACCTGTAGAATTTTGAGGGGGGGAAAAGATGCACGATTTGTCATATTATTCTGTCTTCTTTGCTTCTTTAACAGATGTAATTACGTTCACAGACTGATTTAATGTCCCAGAGCTGAAGCTAATTCACAGAGACAGTGGGATCCAGCAGGAATGTCGGGACGTCATTAGGACTCTATGCACAATGGGAAAGAAAAGTATTTTATAATTGGATTACTTTTGTATAATTTGGCATAAACTCATTTGTCCATGCATTAAAGTGCTCATACTGTTAATTCTCAGATTAAACTGGATGGAACAGTGAACAATTTGTCATTTGTGAGTGAGAGAGTGTTTCTGCAGATGTGGGCGTGCACAAGCAAGGGGGGAAATGTGGGTGTGAGTACGGACATGGACAGGGCCAGGGAGAGAGTAACCTACTTTCAGAACTATTGGGTACTTGGTCCTACTTGGGTACTTGGTTCTGATTAGACATGACGTACCTGTAGGATCGACGTCCCACAACAAGAATAAGAAGGTCCCCTGTAGATCAGGAAGGTTCCAGCCCAGTGGCGTCGTCACCAGCACAGACGATACCATATCAACAGGTAGGTGCCATAACCTTACTAGGTATTGAGGGGCTCCTTTAAAGTGATGTCACAGTGTGTGCCATGCACTGTATGTAACCTGGTACAGTGTAGTCCTTCTTGTGTGGAGAAGGTTAGCTTTATCAGATTATAAATTCCTGTTACAGATCTCATTTGTAATATGCTGTTGGTTGAATGTTTTCAATTCAGTGTTTATTACATGGAAAACATATTTTACATACCACTAGTTGTCCATATAAAATAATTGCCAGCCATTAAACAAAATATGAAGTTTATATGCAATACCCCCTGTGGGAAATGTATATTTAATGATGATCACATTTCCTGAAGCTCCTTTGATCAAGTTTAGCCTCGTTGCTAATGAGGAGAGATATTAGCCTATTATATTATGTCCCACTAATCTGCATCTTCCCAACTCCCTGTTACCTCACGGCTCATGGGAATATCATGGGACAGTCCCATTGGTGGTTAACTTTGTGCTCCCTGTAAAATACACTATATATGCAAAAGTATGTGGACACCCCTTTGAATTAGTGAATTCGGCTAGTTCAGACACACCCGTTGCTGACAGTTGTGTAAAATCGAGCACACCGCCATGCAATCTCCATAGACAAACATTGGGAGTAGAATGGCCTTACTGAAGAGCTCAGTGATGTTAAAGATGGCACCGTCATAGGATTCCACCTTTCCAACAAGTCAGTTTGTCAAATTTCTGCCCTGCTAGAGCTGCCTCAAACGAATAGTAAACCAAAAAACATCTGACCAACTGGGAACATTTTGTCAGTCCCCACAAGAAAAAAAGGCTAATTCTAGCCGTTTAGGGTTAAGGCAAGAATTAGTGTTCAGGTTAGGTTTTGGGGTTAAAGTTCGAGTCAGGGTTTAGGGAAAATAGGATTTTGAATGGGAATCAATTGTGTGTCCCCACAAGGTTAGTTAAACAAGACCGTCTGTCTGTGTGTGTGTTCCTAAATAGGGATTTAAGGAGCTTTCTTTCTCACAATAGTTAAATGTTTACTCCTCCCTACTGTGGCGAAACATCATTTTCATGTGTGTGTGTGTGTCCCTCTTTCATAGCCCAAGGACCTGTTATTTTCCCAAGTGGAGGAACACTCATTTACATATCCATTTGAAATGTATTCACTGTTGGAATCCAAGTCAGGCTGCGTCCCAATGTACACTACCTTTGTGGTTGACTGGCACGTTTCCAATATTCTTATATGTTGTAAAAAGTATGATCTACTTTGAAGATAGAAATGTAATGGTTAGAGGGGACAGCCTTGTCTGTCACAATATCATTTATCTGTAAAAAGGTGCATGTCCAATCTTGATATTCTAGCTCTATCCACAACATTTTCCCACCAATGAATAGCCTGCAGGGCAGGAGGTGAACCAATGAATAGCCTGCAGGGCAGGAGGTGAACCAATGAATAGCCTGCAGGGCAGGAGGTGAACCAATGAATAGCCTGCAGGGCAGGAGGTGAACCAATGAATAGCCTGCAGGGCAGGAGGTGAACCAATGAATAGCCTGCAGGCCCCTATGGCCAGTTATAAACCCATCACCCCATGTCCTATCACCTGTTCCTCCATTCATAGTGAAGGTGTCCAGGCTTGTCCGCTCTAACAGGGCATTGTTATATGAATGTAATCACCTCCAGGTCAGGACATGGCATTGTTTTCTGAATGTAACGTGCAGTATGCCAGGCCAGGACCGCTGCACACTGTCGTACTGTCCCAGATCTACTGTTCATCCCATTGGTTCACCCCCAGTCCTCTCTGTTCTGTCCCACATGCCTCTGCTAATGATTCCTTACAGCGCGTGCCAAAACCCAGGGCACTGTGTGTGTGTGTGTGTGTGCGTGTGTGCGTCTGTGTGTGTTAAAACCCACAGTACTGTGAATCACACTGTGAATGGTTTAGTAGGGAGGGGAAGCAGGGAGGATGGATGCGGAATCTTTTTTTTCTGTCTAGTGTTAGAAACTGGGGACCTGAGTAACCAGGAAGAGAGAGAAGGGGGAGGCTAGAGACAGCTAGAGAGAAAGTGTGACTGTGGGAGAGAAGGGGGGTAAATGAGATGCTAGAGAGAAAGTGTGACTGTGAGAGAGAAGGGGGATACATGAGATGTCTAGAGAGAAAGTGTGACTGAGAGAGAAAGGGGATAAATGAGATGCTAGAGAGAAAGTGTGACTGTGAGAGAGAAGGGGGATAAATGAGATGCTAGAGAGAAAGTGTGACTGTGAGAGAGAGAAGGGGGATAAATGAGATGCTAGAGAGAAAGTGTTGATTACAGTAAGGATGGGGAGAAAAATATACTATAATGTTTTTGGGATTAAGTGATAAATTGGAAAGTGAGACTGTTTTGGAGTGTAAATGAACCTATTCAAGTTGTTTGAAAGGGAGAGAGAGAGAGAGGTGCCATGGCAATAATGAGGACAAAGTACAGACCCATTGTTCTGCTCACTCAGCCGGTGTACAACACTCGCATGCATGTGTGTGAGAGAGAGCATTGCTGAGCCTCTGGCTCTGAGGTGGTTAAGCACATTAAAGATTGACCCACTCAGCAGAAAACTTTCCAAGTTGCACTGCAGAGGTTGCCTGGCTACCCAACCATATTGCTCCAACCGAGCGCCACGCCCATGAACGTTCCTTCTCCTCACTGAAGTACGTAGCGAACTACAGAACAGCGGAAGAATTCAGTTTGAGTCGTCAGGCTACTGCAGAGGAGGAGAATCGTGTGTGTATTAGTAATTTTTTACCTCATTGCCAAAGACTAACACAATGCAATACAATACCATAACCATTCTGCAATGCATTAACAACAACAACTGGTTGGCATTATAACAGGTGTATAAACCATTTAGCTTAAAAACACAGAGTGAATGGTGTGTCAAACAGTAAGGAGTATGGGAATACAGTATGAATGACATAATACAACACTATTTGACTTTATGCGTTTGTAGCCTAGAGGACAGAAAATGGATCTGAAAATTGGTCTGAAAATGGGTTTCCACGCCAGGTTTGTTTTTTGTTCAGCTCCGCTAATCGTTCCATTTCCTCTCTGTCCTCTTTCTCCCAGACCGACCTGCTGAAGACTGACTGTTATAAACTGTTCTAGTCCAGACTGTTGTTTCAAGTCAACAGAGCCAGCCAATTGGCAGTCTACCCATCTCATCATGGCAACAATGGAGCCGGTGGCCAACCGACAGAGCTCAGCCGACTCATTGGACGAGTGGGCCAGCGAGGTTTGGGGGATGGAGGAGGGCGAAATGGACCCCACTCTGGCCCAGGACACTACCCCTCCTCCTCACCCGTTGGTCAAACAGGCACCCAGGGCAAAGTCAGAAGACCTGGGGTCGGAATCTCCAGATGCTCCAAATCCTAGACCCCAAGTGTCTCCCTCAAGTGAGAACCTTATAGACTCAACAAACAAAATGGCAGAAGTGGTTCCTAAAATGGAGCAGGAAGCACTTTCTGGGGTAAATCAGGTGCCTAGTAGTAGAATCCAGGTGGGTGATAATGAATTGGAACATGACCTTAAAATGATAGATGACAATCACTGTGAGAAGGAGGAAGATGCCGTTGCTTTTCGGTCGCCGCTTGCCTGCACTGGCCAAGCCTCACCTGCAGAGGGTGCTCCAGAGACCCAGCCATATCCATTGGAGGAGGAAGAAGAAGAAGAGGAGACCATTGACTGTATCAGTGATGGTAAGGTGGAGGTGATCTCTAACCCTGTAGAGGAGGAAATGTCGTCATCTGACAGCCAGGGTAGCCAGGAGTGGCCTTCTAGATCTCACCTTGATGACGTTGTGGAGGAAGACAAAGTAGAGGAGTTTCAGTCTGTTGAGATGATGGAAAATGGCGCTGTGCGGTTGCAGTTGAATACAGAGCGTCCAGCTAGGAGTGAATTTGAGCAGGGGCTGTCAGAGACGGTGTGTGCTACTGAGAAGGCTTCTGTAGAAGGGGGTCCTGTTGAACCTAGCAGTAACACCCCATCAGTGCAGGTAGCTGACAAGCAAGAGGTTAGTGAGTGCCCAATCAGTAGTGACAGAGAGAAGACAATGTCAGACAATAACAACCATGATACTATGAAGGCTGCTGAAACTAGCACTACCACCCACTCTCCACTAAAAAGAGAGAGTTCTGATGACATATTCTCTGAGTCCCCAGAAAATCCTGAATCAGCTCTTGCCGGTGATGGAGAGGAGAACCAGAGTGTTGACTCCAAGCCTTTAGACATCAGCTCAGCCCGGAGGCAATGGGTTAGGCTGGACAGTACCAGAGGCAAACTCCCTCAGCCTGAGCAATCCACCTCCTCTAGATCCTCCTCTTGTAGCCACCTAGTAGACCTGGCTCAGCCCCCGGGTGTAGTTACACCAGACAAACAGCAGGGGGAGCAGTTGTTACGAAATGTCACTGCTGCCCTGACGCATCATAGAAACCAGGAAGTGGCAGCACAACAGGTGTTCAAGGGAGCAACTCTGGCTCCGCCCCTGGCGACAGTCGCCAAGGAGCCAGCTAATCAGGTCAAGGCAGATCTCCTTGGCTCTGGCTGTGTTGTAGTGAAAGAGCAGGCGGGTGGAGAGAGAAAGGTGGGAAAGAGGGAGGGAGACAACAGGCAAACAGGTGGAGAGAGAGGGCAGAGAGCGAGTGGACTTGGCGCAGCGGGCGAGGCAGACAGGAAGAAAAAAGAGAAACGGAGCGAAGAAAAGAGGACAAACCCTGGGTTGTTGATGTCGAGAGACAGTCACAGCAAAGCTTCCAAGATGAAGTTGGGAGGGGACTTGTTCGATGACAGCCAGAGTGACAGCGGCGTATCTGCCGACTTCTCCCCTGGTAGTACTGTGGAGCTCCAAACCACCACCTCCACCCCCACCCTCACCTCGCCTCCGGCTGACGAGACCCCCATCGAGAGGGAGATCCGTCGGGCAGTGCAGCGTGAGCAGTCCCTCAGGAGATCCAGGGGCCTCCACAACAATCCGCCCACCCAGGAATATGTGGACATCCCCCTAAGGAAGTCAGTCTTGACTGAGACCCTGCCTTCCAAGTTGGACAAGAGCCAGGGGGGGAAGGACCGTCTGTTTGCGGGGAAGAAGATGCAGAAGGAGATCAGTGTAGAGACCCAGAGGGAACAGGTCCTGGTTCGACTAGGGAAAGTTAGAGGTTCCTATGACAAGGGGACAGTACGCCAGCTCAAGGAAAGAAAGAAGTTATTCGAAGCTTTCCAGGAGCCCAAGGAGACATCCTCGATGATACTGTCCCAGAGCAAGGCACCCTCCTGGGCTTCGGCGAGTGACCTCTCCACCCTGGAGATCCAGGGGAACGACGCTTCATCTGTGTCCTTTGTCGGAGGCTCGTTCGGGGAGAGAAGACGTAGTAGCCTGGAGCTGATGTCCCAGACCCAGAACCAGAGCCCCTCCGGAACACCTAAAGGCATCACCTACACCCCTTATGGGGCCCCTGTCCCCCGGGGCCCCACTCTCTCCGAGAGCGCCGGGGGCCCGATCATCATCCTGGATAACCACCACCACCTGGTTCTCCCCGCTCCGGCCCACGTCCACCACATCTCCAAGCCCCTCAGGCACTCCCACAGTACGGGCACGCTCACCGAGACACAGGGCCTCACCGTGGTCGACTCCGCTTCTATATACTCCTCAACCAGTGCACTCAGCGGAGAAGAGAGAAGGGTTTTTTGGAGGGATGAGGATGGAGGGAGGATGGATCAGGAGGAGGAGGAGGAGGAAGAGGAGGTTCCAAAGGAGAACCCCTTCTTCAAGCTGCGCTCCTCATCGGTGTCTCAGGACAAAGTGGAGCAGGATATCCGGGAAGCCAGGGAGAGAGAGAAGGAGCTGCGGAGGCAGAGGAGCAGTCTGTACGGGGGAGGAGGAGGAGGAGGAGGGGGGAGGCCAGCCAGTAGGGAGGTACAGAGTCCCACTTCTCCTCCTCCACCTCTACTACTACAGAACGGACTGGTGACCCCTGAACTATCTGTTACCCCCTCATCACGGTCAGCCTCTGCAACACCAACAGGTTAGTGTATAGTGTGTGTGTTCAATTGTTTCCGTGTGTGTGTGTGTGTGTGTGCTTCTGTGTCAGGAGAGATGATGAAAAGACAATGTAATAGTTCAGTGAGGATATTATTTCATCTCCCATTGGGTCAGGTAGTGCTACATCATCAAACATCTAATACAACATTCTCACTGTCATCAATAGTTCTGCTCCAGAGATCACAGTCTTTGGGTGCATCCCAAATTGTACCCTATTCCCTAAAAGCGCACTACTGTTGACCAGGGCTCTGGTCAAAAGTAGTGCACTAAATAGGGAATAGGGTGCCAAAGTAGTGCACGGAATAGGGAATAGGGTGCCAAAGTAGTGCACGGAATAGGGTGGGTGCTGTTTGGTAAGCAACCTTTGCCAGCAGGCTGAATGATACACTACTGGGTAACTGATTAAACTAGAGTTGGGATCTTCTGTACAATTAACTGTCGGATCAAAAAGTGAGTGAAAATATATAAAAGTGAAAATCACTGACTCATGTCTTGACCCTTCATTGTGTCAGCAAAACAGAAAGTGCTTTAGAAAATCTTTTCCAAGATGAATTGTAGAACCCAGCCTAGAATATATGCTTGTGAGGCAACTTTAGATTCTGGGAGTTAGTAGACACTAAGGGAATGTTTAACATGACTGAATATGTAATGAGCTAATACAATCTAATGGTTATACATTTCAGGGCGTAAATCGCCCTTGGAAATCATTCAAAGTGCTTAGTGATGTGACCAGTATGAAAAATGCTTTTCAAATAAAGCTGTTATCACAGTAATAATTAGTGCCAGTATTATTACGATGTGCTGTGCCAAGGCAAGCTGTGCATATTGTGTATGTTGTCAGCGGTAGGCCCACAGTAGCTGCCAGACAGACAGGGACAGGCTGATCTGGGTACAGTACTGAATAGAGGAACGCCAGGGTTAGGGTGTGCTAATACAACAAGAGTCCTCTGTGACTCACTGTCTGAGCAATTATAGTTTTATTGTAAATTATAGATCATTATGTAACCATAGTTTCCTCTCCTCCTCCCACTCTCTCCAGCACGACAGTCTCTTGGGAAGCTGGGCATGTGGCCTCCACCACAGACAGATGAGTATCCGGATAGCCAATCAGAGGTATGTTATATCCTTCCCTCACCAAACGTAATCTATATAGGCCCAGGAGTTTTCCTGAGTAGGTAAAAGGTCGGGGCTTAATCATACGCATTGACGAGTGCTCTTAGCACCGGACGAAACACTGGGGGCTCAAAGTTTATTTCCTGGTTAAGTCACAAGGTCAGTAAAACCACCTGGCCTTAACATACGGTCGCCACTAAATTATCACAGCCACAAAGTCGTAAACACTGCCTATTTCTTCTTAAAATTATATTTTAATCCTAACCCCAAACTTATCCCGGACTTTAACCACACTGCTAACCTTATCCCTAACTTTAACCACATTGCTAACCTTAACCCTAACTTTAATCAAACTGCAAACCTTATCCCGAAATGTAACCACCTGCTAACCTTATCCCTAACTTTAACCACATTGCTAACCTTATCCCTAACTTTAACCACATTGCTAACCTTATCCCGAACTTTAACCACACTGCTAACCTTATCCCTAATGTTAACCACACTGCTAACCTTATCCCGAACTTTAACCACACTGCTAACCTGATCCCTAATGTTAACCACACTGCTAACCTTATCCCGAACTTTAACACTGCTAACCCTATCCCTAACTTTAACCACATTGCTAACCTTACCCCTAACTTTAACCACCCTGCTAACCTTATCCCTAACTTTAACCACACTGCTAACCTTATCCCTAACTTTAACCACACTGCTAACATTACCCCTAACTTTAACCACACTGCTAACCTTATCCCTAACTTTAACCACACTGCTAACATTACCCCTAACTTTAACCACCCTGCTAACCTTATCCCTAACTTTAACCACCCTGCTAACCTTATCCCTAACTTTAACCACACTGCTAACCTTATCCCTAACTTTAACCACACTGCTAACCTTATCCCGAACTTTAACACTGCTAACCCTATCCCTAACTTTAACCACACTGCTAACCTTATCCCAAACTTTAACCACACTGCTAACCTTATCCCTAATGTTAACCACACTGCTAACCTTATCCCGAACTTTAACCACACTGCTAACCTTATCCCTAACTTTAACCACACTGCTAACCTTATCCCGAACTTTAACACTGCTAACCCTATCCCTAACTTTAACCACATTGCTAACCTTATCCCAAACTTTAACCACCCTGCTAACCTTACCCCCAACTTTAACCACCCTGCTAACCTTATCCCGAACTTTAACCACACTGCTAACCTTTTCCCTAACTTTAACCACACTGCTAACCTTACCCCTAACTTTAACCACACTGCTAACCTTATACCTAACTTTAACCACACTGCTAACCTTATCCCGAACTTTAAATTAAGAAAAAATAAGCATTTGTTTTCATGATTTTGACTTTGTGGCTGTGCTATCTACAGTCTTAGAAAAAAGGGTTCCAAAAGGGTTCTTCGGTTGTCCCCAAAGGAGAACCATTTTGGGTTCCATGTAGAACCCTCTGTGAAACGAAAAAGTGTTCTACCTGGAAACAAAACGGGTTATTCAAAGGGTTCTCCTATGGGGACAGCTGAAGATCCCTTTTAGGATCTAGATATGAGCTTTTTTTCTAAGAGTGTAGTGGAAACCATAACATACCCAAACAACGATGTCCTCTCTATACTTCATACATAAACAACCATGTCCTCTCCATACTTCATACATAACAACCATGTCCTCTCTATACTTCATACATAAACAACCATGTCCTCTCTATACTTTATACATAACAACCATGTCCTCTCTATACTTCATACATAAACAACCATGTCCTCTCTATACTTTATACATAACAACCATGTCCTCTCTATACTTCATACATAACAACCATGTCCTCTCTATACTTCATACATAACAACCATGTCCTCTCTATACTTCATACATAACAACCATGTCCTCTCTATACTTCATACATAAACAACCATGTCCTCTCTATACTTCATACATAACAACCATGTCCTCTCTATACTTCATACATAACAACCATGTCCTCTCTATACTTCATACATAAACAACCATGTCCTCTCTATACTTCATACATAACAACCATGTCCTCTCTATACTTCATACATAACAACCATGTCCTCTCTATACTTCATACATAACAACCATGTCCTCTCTATACTTCATACATAACAACCATGTCCTCTCTATACTTCATACATAAACAACCATGTCCTCTCTATACTTCATACATAAACAACCATGTCCTCTCTATACTTTATACATAACAACCATGTCCTCTCTATACTTCATACATAACAACCATGTCCTCTCTATACTTCATACATAACAACCATGTCCTCTCTATACTTCATACATAAACAACCATGTCCTCTCTATACTTCATACATAACAACCATGTCCTCTCTATACTTCATACATAACAACCATGTCCTCTCTATACTTCATACATAACAACCATGTCCTCTCTATACTTCATACACAACAACCATGTCCTCTCTATACTTCATACATAACAACCATGTCCTCTCTATACTTCATACATAACAACCATGTCCTCTCTATACTTCATACATAAACAACCATGTCCTCTCTATACTTCATACATAACAACCATGTCCTCTCTATACTTCATACATAAACAACCATGTCCTCTCTATACTTCATACATAAACAACCATGTCCTCTCTATACTTCATACATAAACAACCATGTCCTCTCTATACTTCATACATAAACAACCATGTCCTCTCTATACTTCATACATAACAACCATGTCCTCTCTATACTTTATACATAACAACCATGTCCTCTCCATACTTCATACATAACAACCATGTCCTCTCTATACTTCATACATAACAACCATGTCCTCTCTATACTTCATACATAACAACCATGTCCTCTCCATACTTCATACATAAACAACCATGTCCTCTCTATACTTCATACATAACAACCATGTCCTCTCTATACTTCATACATAACAACCATGTCCTCTACATACTTCATACACAAACACCAGGACACTATCTCTACATTAGACCAGATCACGTGTACATTTTCCATTGGTGGCATTTTCTCAGTCAATTCAGCCCTCAGAGCTAATAACACCACATCTGATCGTAAGGAGCTTCCTTCATCAATTGAGATAAGAGAGAGAAGGGGGAGAGAGGGAAGGAGAGAGAGAGTGCAGTGGATTAGAAATGTGAATAGAGTTTGGGTATGGAAAGAGCGCGCGAGAGAGAGAGAGAGAGAGAGAAAGAGCAAAAGAGAGACAGAATGAAAGTGGAGAGAAAGAGAGAGTTTCCTGAGTTTCTCCACGGTTGCTCTCTTGGGTTACACATCTCTCTGAAGCTGAAGTGACTACAAGATTAGCATCGGCTGACTGCAACTTTATAAATCTGACATAATTGTAAACCAGTCTGACAGCTAGAAGCACTGTTCCCTAGACTGAGCCCCATGCAGTCCCTTTAGCCTGGTCCCAGATCAGTTTGTGCTGACAATGATCAAAGGGGTTCAATTGGCAAGAAAGCACAAAGGGATCTGGGACCAGGCTACAGTCATTCTGCCTGCTACATTATCTACAGTGTTTATCCACACAGACTACTGATAAGAAAGATTCAATAATAATGGATGGAGGGAGAAAGGTAGCGATGCTTGTCAACTCAGAGCAGAGCCCTGATAATAGCATGACATGGTTATGGATTACAGTCTAATAGATTCACATTTTAATGACATGTTTCTTTGTTAGTTTTATCTTTAACTGCATTGTTGGAAAAGGACCCAGAAGTAAGAATTTCCCTGTTAGTCTACACCTGTTGTTAACAAAGCAACGGTGTTGATCCATGAGATGACCTCAAATCATCCTTTTTCATCATCCCCTCTTTTCTAACTTCTCTACCCTCTATTATAGCTCCCTCTACTCTCTATTATAACTCCCTCTACTCTCTATTATAACTCCCTCTACTCTCTATTATAACTCCCTCTACTCTCTATTATAACTCCCTCTACTCTCTATTATAACTCCCTCTACTCTCTATTATAACTCCCTCTACTCTCTATTATAACTCCCTCTACTCTCTATTATAACTCCCTCTACTCTCTATTATAACTCCCTCTACTCTCTATTATAACTCCCTCTACTCTCTATTATAACTCCCTCTACTCTCTATTATAACTCCCTCTACTCTCTATTATAACTCCCTCTACTCTCTATTATAACTCCCTCTACTCTCTATTATAGCTCCCTCTACTCTCTATTATAGCTCCCTCTACTCTCTATTATAACTCCCTCTACTCTCTATTATAACTCCCTCTACTCTCTATTATAACTCCCTCTACTCTCTATTATAACTCCCTCTACTCTCTATTATAACTCCCTCTACTCTCTATTATAACTCCCTCTACTCTCTATTATAACTCCCTCTACTCTCTATTATAACTCCCTCTACTCTCTATTATAACTCCCTCTACTCTCTATTATAACTCCCTCTACTCTCTATTATAACTCCCTCTACTCTCTATTATAACTCCCTCTACTCTCTATTATAACTCCCTCTACTCTCTATTATAACTCCCTCTACTCTCTATTATAACTCCCTCTATTATAACTCCCTCTACTCTCTATTATAACTCCCTCTACTCTCTATTATAACTCCCTCTACTCTCTATTATAACTCCCTCTACTCTCTATTATAACTCCCTCTACTCTCTACTATAACTCCCTCTACTCTCTATTATAACTCCCTCTACTCTCTATTATAACTCCCTCTATTATAACTCCCTCTACTCTCTATTATAACTCCCTCTACTCTCTATTATAACTCCCTCTACTCTCTATTCCCCGTCATTATAAATCTCCTATACTCTTTCTCTTTCTCGATGTCCCCTTCTCTTTTTTTTCTCTTTTCACTTTCTACTCTCTTTCGCGTTGTCTGCTTCTCTCATATTTCTCTCTTATCTCTTTCTCTCTCTCTCTCTCTCTCACACACACACTTGTCTCCCTCTCTCTCTCTTTCTACTCACTCTCATTTTCACTTTCTCTTTTTTTCCAGGGCCTCCAGAGCCCATGGACCCCCAGACAGAAGACTCCTCTCCTGCAGCGCTGGGAGTCCGGCCAGGTCATGAACGGCCATGGAGGGGAGGAGGAGGACTAAGACAGGCCTTGTGTCAGTTTGTCCTTTTAGAGCATTGTGAACAAGATTACATAGTCAATGGGGGACGGGACCCTAGATCAGTACTCCTTTTATGAGACGGTCTATGAATATAGGCCCGGATCTACTGCTGAAAGCTCAGGGGACGGACGGGAAGAAACCAGATCATTGGAATGAAGAATTAGAAACAGACAACCAGGGAAGTAGAATATCTGAAAATGCACTGGAGAAACAGAGGTTTTGGGAGTTGGATCTCTGGACTGTTGGAACCATTTTAATGTCATATCAGAACTTTGGAACTGAACTGTAAATTGGAGCTTTGGAATGTAGTGGGGGGGATTGGAACCAATGGATGGTCATTGGAAGATGTTTTTACCAGAAGAGACTGGCCGAGTCTCTACAGTACGGTTTTTGTGAGGGTTGAAGGACGTTGAAATGGGTTGCGTTGTATTGTTTCTGAAGCACATGTCTCAGCATGGATTTATATGCATATGTATATAATGCACATTTTGTGGCAAATCTATTTTGGGAGAATATTTCCTTCCCCGTAGTTTCTATTTACTATAGATAAGCCGTTTCTACAGAATGTAAGTTGGCATTATGATATAATTATGAGTATTTAATAAGTGATTAACAAATGTAACCTACATTCAGTCAGCTACCACAAATCAAGTCAGTCAACATAGTAACTACTGCAAAATCTAATGTATGATACCATTCTAACATAATCATTCATCAGAGATGGTGTTTTTATGCAAGATGATTTGTGGCACGTACAGTATGTCTCTGATTTCCATAAAGTAGTCAAGATGAACAAATACATACATGTAAACCCAATGTCTTTCTGCGTCCATGTTTGTGTCTGATTGCTACTGAAACACACCTTCAAGGAAGAAGGATTAGATACACACACAGTAGTGGTGATGTGAGGAGCTGTGGTATCAGCAGGGTGGATCCCCCACTGTCACAGGATAACTCGCGAGCCTTGCCCAGTTTTTACTGCCTTTGGGCTGGGCTGACAAAGGCCTACGGCGTCCAAATGTCATACACTCAATCAATGAATGACAGCATAGTGACAATGGTGTGACTTAGTAGAGTTTTGTTTCAAGTTAAAACGCCTAACATGTACCTTGCCCTTTTTGGGTGGTTGTGTTGAACAATGATTGAGCTAAATGCGCGCTGGAAGTTGCGACTGGCAAACTTGAAGGTTGGGAAAGTTCTGTGCAACGTCCAGCGCGTGTTTACTGTGAACACTGAGGCTGTACCCGCTTTAAGTTACAGTTTTAACAGTGGCCAAGTATGGGGTGTTGTATGGGGTATTGTATGGGGTATTGTATGGGGTATTGTGTGGGGTATTGTGTGGGGTATTGTATGGGGTATTGTATGGGGTATTGTATGGGGTATTGTATGGGGTATTGTATGGGGCATTGTATGGGGTATTGTGTGGAGATTGATGAGGATTTTTTATTTATTTAATCCATTTTAGAACAAGGCTGTAATGTAACAAGATGTGGAATACTTCCTGAATGCACTGTACTTCTTCTGCGCTCTGTGCCGTAGAGTTGTGCCTCAAGAATGCGTTTTAGGTCCCCTGTTGTTTGTCTGTAGTTCAACTAAATTGGGAGAAATATTGAGGCAGCTGATGTACGTTTTTATGCGGATGACACTGTTCCTTAGTCAAGTGGCAGCAGTTTGACTTTGGCTTTTGAAAAAGCTCAAACCTGTTTTAACATCATTCAACAGAATCTGTTCGATTTGAAGCTTGTTCTGAATTCCTCTAAAACATGTACGGTATTTTCCAATAATAAACACTGAAACCCATGTAATTAATACCTTGGAAACATACAAATATCTGGGAGTTTGGGTGGATGAGAATTTGATCTTCACCACTCATGTCGAGAACCTTGTCAGGAAACTCAAGCTGCGTTTTGGGTTTTACTACCGACACAAAGCTTGTTTTTCCTTTACTGCCAGAAAGGAGTTGATTCGTTGTACTTTTCTCTCTGTGTTGGACTATAGTGATACTATTTATGAGCAAGCTTCACGCTCCACACTGAAGGCTCTTGACTCTGTGCCATGCAGCCCTTCGTTTTGTCACCAATCAGAGACGTCCAACTCACCATTGTGATCCCTAGTGTTGTCAGGTGGACATCACTGGCAACACAAACACTGGCACATTCTTATTCTGAAGACCATTTCAGGAAAACTGACGTTTTATCTATCCTCTCTTCCAGCTCGAAATGAGAAACACATACAACTCAGATCTCAATCTTGTTTTATGCTAACAGTACCAAATTAGATCCAAGCATGGAAAAAGGGTGGTTCCCTTTGGTGTTGCAATCCAAGCCAACCTAAAACGACAGGACCTGGTGTCCCTGTAGGAGTTCAAAGGACAAATAGATGAACAGGTTGTTGAGACATGTAGCTGTTTCTAGCTGTCACTAGTTTGCGTTTCCTTATGTAAGGAAGAATGTTGTTTCACTTCACACACACACTCATCCACTGTTTGAATGTTGTTTCACTTCACACACACACTCATCCACTGTTTATTTGCTGCTCTGGTTGTGCTGTTGCCAGTGTCTTCTGTCTGTTTTGTCTTACCGTTCTTTAACAAGAGGATGTTTATCCCCCGTCCCCACAGGAGGCCTTTTCCCTCCTCCCAGGCCATTATTATAAAGAAGAATTGGTTCTAAATTGACTAGCATGGTTAAATGAAATAAATAAAATCACACGCTCACTGAACCATACACTGAACCATACACTGAACCATACACTGAATGGTTGAGATCATAAGATCTGAATATCACACTTTTAGTGACCTCCCCAATCTCTCCTTTTAATAATTCAACAGTTCCAGTCTGACTGGACGCAGCCCATTGGTGCTGGCAAACACTATGGGCTGTCTATCACTGGTGCTGCCATAGCAACGCTGGCTGGCGGCGCTCAAAATGAATAATATGACACGCACACGATTATCCAGCACCATCGTCTGTATAACAACTCATTCATAATACACACATTTTATCTGAGTAATATTGTATGATGCCAAGTTACATGGAAAGTCAACCTAACAGTTGATATAGAACATCAAAATGATATATCACCTGACAGAACTTCAATATCAAGAATAAATCAAACACACCTCACCACATACTTTAATGATGACACCTGGACAATGACAGTGTGGATACCACCACATGAAGGGATCAAGTATAGAATTGAACATTTCTCGGAGTCTGTACTACAAGTGCTCTATCTTAAAAACTTGACTGCTGACAATGACATGCACATGATCGGGGCCCAATGAATGGACCGATGAGCAAAATACTACAAGATATATCTGAACTATGCCTTTAATAACCAATTCTGTGAACACAAATCTCCAACCAAAGCAGCTTTATACAAGCCTGAATTTGACTTGAATTTGACCTGAATGTTACCATGACAAAAGACTCATCCAACAGCCTGAATGCACTGTAGCGTTGTGGTGTGAAGGTGTTGGGTGGATTAGTAGGTCTGTTGTAATGGGTCTTTGTGGCAAGGACAGAATAATCAGAGAGTTATGTGAGTTTTGTGTGTTCTGTACCCCAACATGCCAGTAAACACTGTGTGCCTTCTTCACTGAGATGGGATCGGTAGGCAATAGTTCAGTTTTCATCTCCCATTCATTTACAAGGAGCCATGTAAAACCTTATTTCCCTATTGTATGCATGGCCTCCTAGGACTGGGTGGGGCATTGTCATCATACAGTAGCCTACAATAGTCAGGTATGCTGACAAACACCATACACATACCAGGTGTACGACGCCAGTAATAGTCCATAGTCACAGGCAAGTGTGTGTGTGTTCTAGATGAATGGAGGTTTTGCATGCCCTGTGTGGGTGTGTGCTCTGTTCTTTTGATACCTGGCAGAACAGCGAAATGAATTAAATACTTCAGTTAGTAAAACACACAGAGCTACTGAATATCTTGTGGTTGAAGTGGGAGGGTCGTCCTCTTAGAGCTACTGAATATCTTGTGGTTGAAGTGGGAGGGTCGTCCTCTTAGAGCTACTGAATATCTTATGGTTGAAGAGGGAGGGTCGTCCTCTTAGAGCTACTGAATATCTTATGGTTGAAGAGGGAGGGTCGTCCTCTTAGAGCTACTGAATATATTATGGTTGAAGAGGGAGGGTCGTCCTCTTAGAGCTACTGAATATCTTATGGTTGAAGAGGGAGGGTCGTACTCTTAGAGCTACTGAATATATTATGGTTGAAGAGGGAGGGTCGTACTCTTAGAGCTACTGAATATCTTATGGTTGAAGAGGGAGGGTCGTACTGAATATCTTATGGTTGAAGAGGGAGGGTCGTACTGAATATCTTATGGTTGAAGAGGGAGGGTCGTCCTCTTAGAGCTACTGAATATCTTATGGTTGAAGAGGGAGGGTCGTCCTCTTAGAGCTACTGAATATATTATGGTTGAAGAGGGAGGGTCGTACTGAATATCTTATGGTTGAAGAGGGAGGGTCGTCCTCTTAGAGCTACTGAATATATTATGGTTGAAGAGGGAGGGTCGTACTGAATATCTTATGGTTGAAGAGGGAGGGTCGTCCTCTTAGAGCTACTGAATATATTATGGTTGAAGAGGGAGGGTCGTACTGAATATCTTAAGGTTGAAGAGGGAGGGTCGTACTGAATATCTTATGGTTGAAGAGGGAGGGTCGTACTGAATATCTTATGGTTGAAGAGGGAGGGTCGTCCTCTTAGAGCTACTGAATATCTTATGGTTGAAGAGGGAGGGTCGTCCTCTTAGAGCTACTGAATATCTTATGGTTGAAGAGGGAGGGTCGTACTGAATATCTTATGGTTGAAGAGGGAGGGTCGTCCTCTTAGAGCTACTGAATATCTTATGGTTGAAGAGGGAGGGTCGTACTGAATATCTTATGGTTGAAGAGGGAGGGTCGTACTCTTAGAGCTACTGAATATCTTATGGTTGAAGAGGGAGGGTCGTACTCTTAGAGCTACTGAATATCTTATGGTTGAAGAGGGAGGGTCGTACTGAATATCTTATGGTTGAAGAGGGAGGGTCGTCCTCTTAGAGCTACTGAATATCTTATGGTTGAAGAGGGAGGGTCGTCCTCTTAGAGCTACTGAATATCTTATGGTTGAAGAGGGAGGGTCGTACTGAATATCTTATGGTTGAAGAGGGAGGGTCGTACTCTTAGAGCTACTGAATATCTTATGGTTGCAGAGGGAGGTTCGTACTGAATATCTTATGGTTGAAGAGGGAGGGTCGTACTCTTAGAGCTACTGAATATCTTATGGTTGAAGAGGGAGGGTCGTCCTCTTAGAGCTACTGAATATCTTAATGTTGAAGAGGGAGGGTCGTACTGAATATCTTATGGTTGAAGAGGGAGGGTCGTACTCTTAGAGCTACTGAATATCTTATGGTTGAAGAGGGAGGGTCGTACTCTTAGAGCTACTGAATATCTTATGGTTGAAGAGGGAGGGTCGTCCTCTTAGAGCTACTGAATATCTTATGGTTGAAGAGGGAGGGTCGTACTGAATATCTTATGGTTGAAGAGGGAGGGTCGTACTCTTAGAGCTACTGAATATCTTATGGTTGCAGAGGGAGGTTCGTACTGAATATCTTATGGTTGAAGAGGGAGGGTCGTACTCTTAGAGCTACTGAATATCTTATGGTTGAAGAGGGAGGGTCGTCCTCTTAGAGCTACTGAATATCTTATGATTGAAGAGGGAGGGTTGTCCTCTTAGAGCTACTGAATATCTTATGGTTGAAGAGGGAGGGTCGTACTCTTAGAGCTACTGAATATCTTATGGTTGAAGAGGGAGGGTCGTCCTCTTAGAGCTACTGAATATCTTATGGTTGAAGAGGGAGGGTCGTACTCTTAGAGCTACTGAATATCTTATGGTTGAAGAGGGAGGGTCGTACTGAATATCTTATGGTTGAAGAGGGAGGGTCGTCCTCTTAGAGCTACTGAATATCTTATGGTTGAAGAGGGAGGGTCGTACTGAATATGTTATGGTTGAAGAGGGAGGGTCGTACTGAATATCTTATGGTTGAAGAGGGAGGGTCGTACTCTTAGAGCTACTGAATATCTTATGGTTGAAGAGGGAGGGTCGTCCTCTTAGAGCTACTGAATATATTATGGTTGAAGAGGGAGGGTCGTACTCTTAGAGCTACTGAATATCTTATGGTTGAAGAGGGAGGGTCGTACTCTTAGAGCTACTGAATATCTTATGGTTGAAGAGGGAGGGTCGTCCTCTTAGAGCTACTGAATATATTATGGTTGAAGAGGGAGGGTCGTACTCTTAGAGCTACTGAATATCTTATGGTTGAAGAGGGAGGGTCGTACTGAATATCTTATGGTTGAAGAGGGAGGGTCGTACTCTTAGAGCTACTGAATATCTTATGGTTGAAGAGGGAGGGTCGTACTGAATATCTTATGGTTGAAGAGGGAGGGTCGTCCTCTTAGAGCTACTGAATATCTTATGGTTGAAGAGGGAGGGTCGTACTGAATATCTTATGGTTGAAGAGGGAGGGTCGTACTGAATATCTTATGGTTGAAGAGGGAGGGTCGTACTCTTAGAGCTACTGAATATCTTATGGTTGAAGAGGGAGGGTCGTCCTCTTAGAGCTACTGAATATATTATGGTTGAAGAGGGAGGGTCGTACTCTTAGAGCTACGAATATCTTATGGTTGAAGAGGGAGGGTCGTACTGAATATCTTATGGTTGAAGAGGGAGGGTCGTACTCTTAGAGCTACTGAATATCTTATGGTTGCAGAGGGAGGTTCGTACTGAATATCTTATGGTTGAAGAGGGAGGGTCGTACTCTTAGAGCTACTGAATATCTTATGGTTGAAGAGGGAGGGTCGTCCTCTTAGAGCTACTGAATATCTTAATGTTGAAGAGGGAGGGTCGTACTGAATATCTTATGGTTGAAGAGGGAGGGTCGTACTCTTAGAGCTACTGAATATCTTATGGTTGAAGAGGGAGGGTCGTACTCTTAGAGCTACTGAATATCTTATGGTTGAAGAGGGAGGGTCGTACTCTTAGAGCTACTGAATATCTTATGGTTGAAGAGGGAGGGTCGTCCTCTTAGAGCTACTGAATATCTTATGGTTGAAGAGGGAGGGTCGTACTGAATATCTTATGGTTGAAGAGGGAGGGTCGTACTCTTAGAGCTACTGAATATCTTATGGTTGCAGAGGGAGGTTCGTACTGAATATCTTATGGTTGAAGAGGGAGGGTCGTACTCTTAGAGCTACTGAATATCTTATGGTTGAAGAGGGAGGGTCGTCCTCTTAGAGCTACTGAATATCTTATGATTGAAGAGGGAGGGTTGTCCTCTTAGAGCTACTGAATATCTTATGGTTGAAGAGGGAGGGTCGTACTCTTAGAGCTACTGAATATCTTATGGTTGAAGAGGGAGGGTCGTCCTCTTAGAGCTACTGAATATCTTATGGTTGAAGAGGGAGGGTCGTACTCTTAGAGCTACTGAATATCTTATGGTTGAAGAGGGAGGGTCGTACTGAATATCTTATGGTTGAAGAGGGAGGGTCGTCCTCTTAGAGCTACTGAATATCTTATGGTTGAAGAGGGAGGGTCGTACTGAATATCTTATGGTTGAAGAGGGAGGGTCGTACTGAATATCTTATGGTTGAAGAGGGAGGGTCGTACTCTTAGAGCTACTGAATATCTTATGGTTGAAGAGGGAGGGTCGTCCTCTTAGAGCTACTGAATATATTATGGTTGAAGAGGGAGGGTCGTACTCTTAGAGCTACTGAATATCTTATGGTTGAAGAGGGAGGGTCGTACTGAATATCTTATGGTTGAAGAGGGAGGGTCGTACTCTTAGAGCTACTGAATATCTTATGGTTGAAGAGGGAGGGTCGTCCTCTTAGAGCTACTGAATATCTTATGGTTGAAGAGGGAGGGTCGTACTGAATATCTTATGGTTGAAGAGGGAGGGTCGTACTCTTAGAGCTACTGAATATCTTATGGTTGCAGAGGGAGGTTCGTACTGAATATCTTATGGTTGAAGAGGGAGGGTCGTACTCTTAGAGCTACTGAATATCTTATGGTTGAAGAGGGAGGGTCGTCCTCTTAGAGCTACTGAATATCTTATGATTGAAGAGGGAGGGTTGTCCTCTTAGAGCTACTGAATATCTTATGGTTGAAGAGGGAGGGTCGTACTCTTAGAGCTACTGAATATCTTATGGTTGAAGAGGGAGGGTCGTCCTCTTAGAGCTACTGAATATCTTATGGTTGAAGAGGGAGGGTCGTACTCTTAGAGCTACTGAATATCTTATGGTTGAAGAGGGAGGGTCGTACTGAATATCTTATGGTTGAAGAGGGAGGGTCGTCCTCTTAGAGCTACTGAATATCTTATGGTTGAAGAGGGAGGGTCGTACTGAATATCTTATGGTTGAAGAGGGAGGGTCGTACTGAATATCTTATGGTTGAAGAGGGAGGGTCGTACTCTTAGAGCTACTGAATATCTTATGGTTGAAGAGGGAGGGTCGTACTGAATATCTTATGGTTGAAGAGGGAGGGTCGTCCTCTTAGAGCTACTGAATATATTATGGTTGAAGAGGGAGGGTCGTACTCTTAGAGCTACTGAATATCTTATGGTTGAAGAGGGAGGGTCGTACTGAATATCTTATGGTTGAAGAGGGAGGGTCGTACTCTTAGAGCTACTGAATATCTTATGGTTGAAGAGGGAGGGTCGTACTGAATATCTTATGGTTGAAGAGGGAGGGTCGTCCTCTTAGAGCTACTGAATATCTTATGGTTGAAGAGGGAGGGTCGTACTGAATATCTTATGGTTGAAGAGGGAGGGTCGTACTGAATATCTTATGGTTGAAGAGGGAGGGTCGTACTCTTAGAGCTACTGAATATCTTATGGTTGAAGAGGGAGGGTCGTCCTCTTAGAGCTACTGAATATATTATGGTTGAAGAGGGAGGGTCGTACTCTTAGAGCTACTGAATATCTTATGGTTGAAGAGGGAGGGTCGTACTGAATATCTTATGGTTGAAGAGGGAGGGTCGTACTCTTTTCACACTACTGAGCAGAGCTGTATTGAGCGGGCCTGGTTATTCATCCTCCATAGTGTCTGGAACTGTGCTGTAAAGGACCATGTGATAATCACGGTATTGACAGGGTAAGACGAGTGAAAAAAGCATCGGTGTTGACCCTAAATAAAGGACATGTATCCTTCAGGAACGTGACGATCGATGCTCAGCAACGATTTGTGCTCAACAATCACATCACTTATTCAATCCATCATGGGTCGTTACATATTCATACAACAGAAATCCCTGGGATGTATCCAAAATGGTACCCTATTCCCTATATGTAGTGCACTACTTTTGACCAGGCCCCATAGGGTGACGTGTGTCCCCATATAGCAGGTTAATACACTTACAGTGAAGTACTACAGTAAAGAAGTAGGGTGCCCAGGTCATCCATTAACTCATATTCATGTGGAGTGTTTTGAATAGAGAGCGGCCTTTGGCTTGAACAGTGGCGCTGGATTAGTGGGTACCCTATTCCCTATGCTGGGCACTACTTTTGCCCAAAGCCCTATGGGCCCTGGTCAGAAGTAGTGCACTATATCAAGAATAGGGTACCATTTGGGACACAGATAATCGTCAGCAGCTCTTATCTCCTGAAGTCTTATCTCACGGCCACCTGTAAACTCACAGGTCCGGCTAGCAGCGATCCCATGTCAACCCTGTCCGACTTAAACAACTAGGAGTCATACAGAGTGGCCTTTCTGACCAATTGCCACCGGTACAATGATGCTACTATTACTTGTGTGATTTATAGTCTGTAATAGAAACTCATAAACAAGTATCAGTGATGTATCACCACAATACTTCTCTCCTCGCTCTAACCTTTAGTAATGCGTTGTGCCGTCGCTCAGTATCGGTCTAGCAGTGTGTCTCATTGGCTTCCTCTGCCTTTTGGACATCTAAGCAACAACCACACATCTGATAATAATGCATGACAATATGTGGTTTCCTCTCCTGTATGTATTGTGAACACATTGTTCCAGAGGTCTAGGGTTTGCTGTAACCTGGCCCTCTCTTACGTTTTTCCACTGACAATAACTGTGGGTGAGACATTAAACTGGCGAGGTGGAGCTGAACTGATGCACGTTCAATCATTTCCAGCTGACAAATTGTAAAAGAGAAGCTATCGCTGTTAAAGTACGAACTCTTCACGGAGAGTGCCCTCTAGTGTCTCTTTCATGGAACTTCAATGTAAAAAAAGAAATTGTTGGGCAAATGAATACTCTTGATTAAAGGGACATTTCACATATTTTTTACACGTGGCCTTAAGTCTACGTGCATCACACTCAAACACATGAAGCCGCTATAATTAAATTACAGCTTTTATTATAAAATACATTTATGTACATGAAACAACTGATGAAATTCAATAGGATTCAGTGAAAGTGACCTAATGCAAACTTGTGAAACTCAACACGTTAGAGGAAATGTGAACTCCTCTGTTCCTGTCATCAGGGCTATTTTTTCAGCCAGAAATGTAAACAGAGAGAACATGTTTCCCATAGATAGAGAGAGAGAGAGAACACGTTTCCCATAGATAAGAGAGAGAGAGAACATGTTTCCCATAGATAGAGAGAGAACTGTTTCCCATAGAAGAGAGAGAGAATGTTTCCCATAGAGAGAGAGAGAGAGAACATGTTTCCCAGAGAGAGAGAGAGAGAGAGAGAGAGAGAGAGAGAGAGAGAGAGAGAGAGAGAGAGAGAGAGAGAGAGAGAGAGAGAGAGGAAGAGAGAGAGAGAGAGAGAGAGAGAGAGAGAGAGAGAGAGAGAAGAGAGAGAGAGAGCGAGAGAGAGAGAGAGAGAGAGAGAGAGAGAGAGAGAGAGAGAGAGCCATGTTTCCCCATAGAGAGAGAGAGGAGAGAGAGAGAGAGAGAGAGATGTGATGTAATGTATGATTAGACATGTGGTTGTTTGCTAGATAAATTAATATAGATAGATAGAAAAGAAAAGGGTTCAGGGAGAGAAAAGAGGGATAGAGAGGGAAAGGGTTCAGGGAGAGAAAAGTGAGGGATAGAGAGGGAAAGGGTTCAGGGAGAGAAAAGAGGGGATAGAGGGGGAAAGGGTTCAGGGAGAGAGAGTGAGGGATAGAGAGGAAAGGGTTCAGGGAGAAGAGAAGTGAGGGATAGAGAGGGAAAGGGTTCAGGGGAGAGAAAAGAGGGATAGAGAGGGAAAGGGTCAGGGAGAGAAAAGAGGGATAGAGGGGGAAAGGCTTCAGGGAGAGAGAAGTGAGGGATAGAGAGGGAAAGGGTTCAGGGAGAGAGAAGTGAGGGATAGAGAGGAGAAAGGGTTCAGGGAGAGAAAGGTGGAATAGGAGGGGGAAAGGGTTCAGGGGAGAGAGAAGTTGAGGGATAGAGAGGGAAAGGGTCAGGGAGAGAGAAGTGCAGGGATTAGAGAGGGAAAGGGTTCGGGAGAGAAAGCGGGATAGAGAGGGAAAGGGTTCGGCAGGGAGGAAAAGAGGGATAGAGGGAAAGGGTTCAGGGAGAGAGAAGTGAGGATAGAGAGGGAAAGGGTTCAGGGAGAGAGAAGTGAGGGATAGAGAGGGAAAGGGTTCAGGGAGAGAAAAGAGGGATAGAGAGGGAAAGGGTTCAGGGAGAGAGAAGTGAGGGATAGAGAGGGAAAGGGTTCAGGAGAGAAAAGAGAGAAGAGGGATAGGGAGGAAAGGGTTCAGGAAGAGAGAAGTGAGGGATAGAGAGGGAAAGGGTTCAGGGAGAGAAAAGAGGATAGAGAGGGAAAGGAAAGTTTCAGGGAGAGAGAATGAGGGATAGAGAGGGAAAGGGTTCAGGGAGAGAAAGAGGGATAGAGAGGGAAAGGTTCAGGGAGAGAGAAGTGAGGGATAGAGAGGGAAAGGGTTCAGGAGAGAGAAGTGAGGATAGAGAGGAAAGGGTTCAGGAGAGAAAGAGGATAGAGAGGGAAAGGGTTTCAGGAGAGAGAGAAGTGAGGGTATGAGAGGGAAAGGGTTCAGGGAGAGAGAAGTGAGGGATAGAGAGGGAAAGGGTTCAGGGAGAGAGAAGTGAGGGATAGAGAGGGAAAGGGTTCAGGAGAGAGAAGTGAGGGATAGAGAGGGAAAGGGTTCAGGGAGAGAGTGAGGGATAGAGAGGGAAAGGGTTCAGGGAGAGAGAAGTGAGGGATAGAGAGGGAAAGGGTTCAGGGAGAGAGAAGTGAGGGATAGAGAGGGAAAGGGTTCAGGGGAGAGAGAAGTGAGGGATAGAGAGGGAAGGGTTCAGGGAGAGAAAAGAGGGATAGAGAGGGAAAAGGGTTCAGGGAGA